>NW_012141749.1:3966-4497 GCF_000956105.1 Propithecus coquereli
GGCTTAGAAATATAATTAGAAAGTTACCTTTTTAATATCCCTTTAAGTTAGAAAAACTTTTACTTTAGTTTAGGTAGAATTATTCAATTTGATTTCTATTTTGATTAAATAAAAAGCATATTAAAATGCTAGATATATGTGCTTACTAATTGGCTTCATCAAAGGTTTTTTTTTAACACCTAAAAATTTTCAGCTTGAAATAAATCTGAGTTCAGACCCATGCCAAGATAGTGATGAATACCTTTTAACATATGGTTGTCTAGTTGTACATACTTTTAATACTCAAAACATCCCTTGGAATGAATTATGAGATAGGAGATATTTTGAAGGGAAATAGAAATTCGCATTAGTACTTGTATTAATCATTCCCCTCTAAATAAATAAGGGAGGAGAGGAGGTAATACATGCCCAAAAAAGAACCAAGTTATTGTGAATGAATAAAAGAAAATGGAAGAGAGGACAAGTGACACCTGAGTACACAAGGGATGTTGTGTCCAGGTAGAAACGTACTCGAATATAGTGTCACAGAGA
>NW_012141750.1:0-635 GCF_000956105.1 Propithecus coquereli
GGGTTACATTTTGGTTTTATACCTTTTAGGGAGATAGGAATTACACACAAAATCATAAATCAATACATGAAAGGCATACATTGGTTTGGCCCAAAAAGGCAGGACATCTCGAAGCAGGGGTTTACAGGTTATAGGTGGGTTTAAAGATTATTTGATTTATAATTGGGTAAAGAAATGAAGCTTTGTCAAAAGGTTTGGAATGTTTTAGATTAAGGAAGTCTGTTAATCAGAGACAAGCCACTGAACATATATGAAGACTTTAGTGATCTGTTAAGTAAATTGATGACCTGCAAGTATGGTTTAACCTTTGTCTTACTTGGCTTTAGGCCTGTTAGTGATTTTGTATCTGATTATTACAATGAAAAACTGCAAAAGGGACAGAGCATGACCAGGTGTGTCTCGCCTCCCTTGTCCTCCGGCTGGCAACTCGGCTTTAAGGTTTCTTTTTTTTTTTTTTTGGCATAGGGTGGGGCAGGTCCCCTTATCCAAGAATGAATCCATTCAGTCAGCTGGGAGGCTTAATATTTTATTTCAGTTTATACCACTTACTGCAAAATGAAGTAGGTATGGCACCTCTCTGAAATCAGTACCTAAATTTAAGAAAGACATTCGTACATCTTCTTCTCTGTGTGTCT
>NW_012141750.1:3090-3589 GCF_000956105.1 Propithecus coquereli
ATCAAGTATTATTCAAATAGGAAACCATTAAAGGCAATTTTTGTTATTAGAATACACAAACCATAATGAAGACATTCCATTTATGTTATTTTAAAAACCAGAAAATATAGAGTCAAAATATATAAAGCTAAAAATTTGGAAATACAAGGAAAATTACTAAAGCACATTTGTTATTTAACTTAATAGGCCAAGTAAATAAAAATAAGACTATGGAGAATTTGAATAATGTAATAATAAGATTGACCCTGTTAAGTGTAAACATATATATTTATGTACTTTCTTTTTAAGCACCTCTGTAATTCTTATTTTAATTGGTTACATGTTCAGGCAAAAAAATTATTTTAAGTAAAATTGGAGTTATATAGGCCATGCCTTATTTTCTACCATAATGCAATTAAACAAGAAATTAGTTATAGACCAGTTTTATACAACACCACAACAAATTTTTAAAAAATCAACCCATGTAAATTTCAAATCACATTTCTAATATCTACTGGCT
>NW_012141751.1:0-371 GCF_000956105.1 Propithecus coquereli
AAGATGTGTACATAATTTTAATTTCATTTGGAGATGATATCAGGTTTGGCTGTACATGGCTACTCAGGAAGCCTGTTGAAAGTTTGAGCCCTACTGATATTGCTCGAGTCATGGATGAGGTGAAGAAAGTCTTTGCTTTTGATAGATGCCATAGGCAATTTTCACCCAGCTGTTATAGTTTTTGGTAATCTGTCAATGCTGCTATGTTAAAGAATACTTTCAACTTACAACCTTTACACTCTTGCAGTTTAGAGGTAGAAGTAGGTAGCTTTCAGGAAGTTTCATGTGAATTCAGTAGAAAGACCCTCCAACTCAGATGTTTTTGATAACAGCTATCAGAAGTAACAAGTCTTTATGTTAGCATAAGCAAA
>NW_012141751.1:2257-3595 GCF_000956105.1 Propithecus coquereli
AACACTTCCACAAGTCCTAGGCAAGAAGATGCTGAGTAGAGGCAAAACTTGGTCTTTCAATTCGTGTCATTTTCTATCAGGCACTCAACACTCTCTGGAAGTATGATCGGTGATAAAAGTATTTTGGGGGAGATGCCTAACATGGAGGCTTGGAGTTCAGTTGTTATGCTAGAAATTACTTCATGGTTTTATCATGTTTTCGAAGTTGTCATGTATTTGACTATAAAATAATCCTGGTCAAGCTGTCACTTGTCTTTATAAGTTACTCACAGATCTTATGTTTGTGTTAAATTTGTTGAGAGGTAATTACTGACACAAACTAGGTCTGGAAAGTCCAGCTATTTAGTGATCAATATTCCTTCATCAACTCCAGAACACTCATCCCATGAAAGTTTCAGAGGTCTAGATTCCTATGAAGGAGTGCTGCTATCTAAATGTACTTCGAGTAAGACATGTTTCAGAGCTGCATCATTGCAACCACCTGACACCTAGGATTACTATAACTTAGAGTCAACTGGCAAATGCTTTCTTTCAAAGACTAAGTAGTTTAACCAAGTGATCCATTTTCCACATTTTCAAATCAAATTAGGTTTGCTAACTGATATCTTTCTTACCTGACAACCAAGGTTAGTTGAGATGGAATAAGCATGGTGGTCTGAGATACAGTGAAAAAGCCAAGAATTCTAATCAGAGAGTAGGATGGTGCGTATGTGCCTTTATTTTCTTCATTGATTTACAAGGGGGTATACCTACAGGAGAGGTGAAACTGTCAGCAAGTGGGCAAAGATTAGAGGGCCAAGAGAGTCAGTTGACTTATGAGTCTAAGACATTGTACTGGGATTAAGTTTGGAAGCAGAGTTATTGTAGGTACTTAAGAATGCACATTCTTCCTGGAAAGGAAGGAGTCTCATCTCCCTCAGGAGAAAGGAACATCTCTAGAGCAGACTCGAATGAAGCTATCGACACTGGAGTCCAGTGATGGAGTTTTTCCACAAGGCACTTGGTAATGCATGATATTCAGAGGTCCAAAATGCCCACCCATAAACAACTGAGTACTATGAATTTAATCTCTCCCCCTTACAGTACACAAGCCTTTTTAGGGAACATAGGCTCCAGAATAGAAAATATTCAAGGTAGCTGATTATTTCTCCTCTAGAGAAGTGGCTACAGATAAATGAGTTGCCAAATGAGTGGCGATAACCCAATGTTAGGGAGTTGAGAGATAGCAAGGGAGCTTTTCTGCAGATCTCTGCATCCTGATGAGAACCTTAGTCCCTAAAGGATTCTTTCCTAGAACTCCTAATTATGCTATTTGGAAACCAGTACTAAGTATCTTGT
>NW_012141752.1:0-1156 GCF_000956105.1 Propithecus coquereli
CTTTGCTGCATAGGCTGCTAGATTATAGTTACTCAGTTTTTTCATGTCTTGCAGAGATTTTAAGAAATGAGCTTTTTAAATTTATATCCTTTCCACTGAAGTCTTTGATGCATGTCTTTAAGGAAAGAAAGGGATCAGATAACATCTGATCTATAACCGAAATTCCCCATTTTTCTTGAAATTAAAGCAAATTTGTGCATATTTAATCTTTTTTTTCCAAGAGATTTATTCTTTCCTTGTAGGTTTATTAGTCCTTTATGCAAGCCGACCCATTTAAACAAACTCACTAAATTTGCCCAAACATATCTGAATCCTAGGATAAATTCAACTTAGTCTCTCAAGCTAACATTCCCTTCGCCATACATGTACATGTATTCCAGTGATAATATTCCATTTGAGAATAGGCCATCTTTTACATTATTTTAAATGTAATAGTCATTAAATTGGATCCAAGTGAGTTATTTTATTGAAATTGTCCCTGATGTACCATAGTTTACATTCGGGACTGACTGAAGTTTCTAACAATGGAACAAGGAGAGCAGTACCTCTTGATATCAGTTTGGATGGTGTGTTACCAAAGTCTCCAGTTGAGTTTTCTAGAGCACATCAGTGCTATTCCCCAAAGTAACCACATTGTCCGTTTTCTAGGACTCTTGGTAGACTGAAGCACCAAGCGTATTCTTTTGCCTCATTACAATGATCTGCTCAAACATTTCTCTAAAAAACTACTTTTTTTTGCTGTAATAGGCCTTGGTAAGGTTTTTTAGGCTCAGTTACTTTGGGGCCTTCTGTGTAACAGATAAGTGATGGCACTTACCCAGATTGGTCATTCTTGTGAATTTTCAATGTCATTACATTTGGGTGATGCCTTGTCATTTTTACACATTCTGTGGAAATGCATACACAAGATAGTGTTGGCTTCATAAGACACTATAACCTGAGCCCAAAAGTGACATGGATTTCAAAAAGCTGTTTAGACACCATGCAGTGTTGGAGTTTCTAAGTGAAATGACTGGATATAAAAGAAACTCGGAAAGCCCTCTCTTGATGCTCCAGGGATCCTGGCTGGAATTCAGTCCTTCCTCTGGATGGACAGAAAAGACTGCCACCACCTGAGTGCATACATGCATGAGGGAACTGGGGTAGATGGCAGAAG
>NW_012141752.1:3786-4056 GCF_000956105.1 Propithecus coquereli
TAAATGTAGCTTCAGAAGACCAGTGAAAGAGATAACAATGCTCTGTAAAGAGCAACAGAGAAAACCAGACTTAGGAAAGTCTTTAAATTTTAAGAATTATTTACCCAATAATTCTTTGAATTTTAGACTTTTGCCTTTTTATTTTCTCCTTAATAGGTACGATAATAATAAATAGCAAGCTGAATTGAAGAATTGCTTGCAATGAACCAAAAACAGTTCCATAATGTGATTTTAGTAAATGAACAAAACCTTTCATTTTAATTATATAAG
>NW_012141753.1:0-331 GCF_000956105.1 Propithecus coquereli
TTCCAGTTCCACATTAATCTTTTCTTTAGAGTCAGATAACCTCTTGCAGAAATCAAATGATGCTAGAATTTTTAGATAAGAATTCTTTTGCAAGAGACAGGAATTTACCTCAAAGGGAGGTAATTAAAAGAGAACTTGAGTATCTTAAAAGGCTTTTTCCATGTAATGACTAAGATGTCATCTAGTAGCACTATGGTCCATAGGCTTCTGATATCTGTAGGAGAGAAATTCTCTCTCAGCTCCCTACCAATGTTTGATAAATGACTGTCATTGACTATGCTTGGGTCATGAGTCTGCCCCTGGGCCAATCACTGTCTCCAGGAGCATGGGG
>NW_012141753.1:2696-3726 GCF_000956105.1 Propithecus coquereli
AACCTTCGCTGAATGCCCATAACACTGCTGCCCTGATGTGCTTGAGATGTGAGCACATACAAAGATCATAACTTGATTGGAAACTTCAGGAAAGGCCACTGGGGAAAACCAAGCCAACGATAAGGACGATAACAAAAGTTAACACTGAACTAGGACTTGCTGTGTACCAGGACTTGCTAAAAGCTTTACTTAACCCATTTGGTCCGACAACTTCATTAATTAGAAACTATTATAATCCTTATTTTATAGAAAAAGCCCCAAGGGGTTAAATGATTGGTCAAGCTCATGCAGCTTATAATTGGCAGAGCAGGAATCCAAACCCAAGCAGTCTGTTGCCAGGGTCTAGATGTCAACCACTCTGCATAGTGGAAGTAACTACAAGCAGGGCCTCAACCCATGGTGAACTCCTACTTGCCTTTCAGGTTAACCATGACCCAGTTGATTTGGCCAAGGGGTTCCCAAATTCCATTCCACAGTATCTAAAGCACTTGTCATATTGACCTGCAATGTATGACAGTCTTTTCCCTCTGTTAGGCTGTGAGATCTTTGAAGATAAGGGGTGGTGACCTATGGTTGTCTCCCTGGCAATTACCACATTGTCTGAGTCATAGAAAGTGCTCAATTAATATGGGTGAATATTTAATCAACTGGCATGGTGGACACACCAATGCCACAAATTGTAAAATTCCACTGAGTCATAAGTAGGAGTTGAAAATATATCTAAGGGATAGATTAGTTTCTTCCAGTGATGTGATTATATAGACAAAGTGTCCACTTGAGGAAGTGGATCACTGAGTTGCATATATGCATGGTCCTAGACTTGGCTATAGGCAAAATTAATTAGATTTAATCTCTACTTTTTAATAATTTATAGTCTAAGGAGCCAGGTATAAAATCACCATCATATTTTGCCTATCAAGGCAATAGCATTTTTGCTTTGGGTTGAATATCATGCTTGGTATTTTGTGGAATAGAGACAAAATAACAAAGCTACAATGTTTAAAAAATTATCATTGTTAAGTAAAAAATA
>NW_012141754.1:0-442 GCF_000956105.1 Propithecus coquereli
ACTTTTCTCCTTGGCCTTCAGTAGGAGCCTGCCCTCTGCTTTCTTGCTGTCCACGTGTAAAGAGTACAATGGTCCTGACCCCAGCTCCCTGCCCTACTGACCCCATATATTACCTGGTCTGACAAGATGAGCACACAGTGTGTAACGTTGCGTCTTCCATGGATGTTGGTAATTCTATGCACTTGCTTCGTTTAATATTTGAAATTCTTTTTACAAGAAAGGTTTTATATAACATCTTTTTTTTTTTCAAGACAGAGTCTTGCTTTGTTGCCTGGGCTAGTGTGAGTGCCGTGGCATCAACCTAGCTCACTGCAACCTCAAACTCCTGGGCTCAAGCGATCCTCCTGCCTCAGACTCCCAAGTAGCTGGAAGTACAGGCGCGAGCCACCACGCCGGGCTAATTTTTTGTGGCTTGACCGCTGACTTAACCTGCTTTAAGGCT
>NW_012141754.1:10953-11929 GCF_000956105.1 Propithecus coquereli
AAAAAAAAAAAAAAAAAAAAATGCAGGATTTTTTTTCCCCTTAAATCTATTTTGGAAGTAACTGTGTTTGTATTCTTGTCACATTGTAAATTTTACTAGCAGATAGGAATTTTCAAATCTTCTTTGAAAGAACACTGAGAGCCAGATCTAGCATCTGGTCCCATGTGCTTATTAACTAGTGAGTGGCCTTTAGAAATCAGAACTCTCTGAATTTTAGTTTTCTCCTTATGTAAAATGAAGGTTGAAATAAAAAATTCTCAAGTTTTTTTCTAGCTGTGATCTTCTGCATGTGATTCTGTTGAGAAATTATCTTGTCTGCCGAAAGCCTTAGGGTGAGGGCATTGAGTATCCCAGGGTTCTGCACGGGGAGTCCATGTGCCATCGCCATTGATTGTTTTATGCAAAGCATGGCTTGTCTGCCTCTATCAGTGTGTTGCTTTTAAGTGTGGATTTTTTTTTTTTAATCACACAAATATTATTAACAGAACTCATAATTTCAAGAACTTTGAATACAATTGGTACTATTATAATAAAACACTTATTAATATGTTCATTTTTTTGGTTCCTTATCCCAAGGCACATTTAGATTTCTTGTGTAGTCTTTATTACAGTATAAATGCAGTTGTTCATCTTTGTTGTATTTGGTGTTTTCCACTTAACTTTGGTATGAAGAATTTTCTTTGTTACTTTTTTCATAATGCACTAGTCATATTTATATCTTTGCATTAAATCCTAGAAGTGGGATTATCAGTTGGAAAGTCATTGACATTTTATGGTTCTGGCTACATATGCTATATTTCTTTCTTATAAACAAAATACTTGTTTTTTAAAGCACTTTTTACTGACACTGACTATTTTTTTTTTTTTTTGAGACATAGTCTGACTCTTTTGCCCAGGCTAGAGTGAGTGCCGTGGCGTCAGCCTAGCTCACAGCAACCTCAAACTCCTGGGCTCAAGCGATCCTACTACCTCAGCC
>NW_012141755.1:0-1232 GCF_000956105.1 Propithecus coquereli
GTAGATACAGTCTTTAATTTGGTTAAAAATGTTTCTTTTTCCCATTTTCCATTTCCAACAAGATTCTTTTTCCTTCTTTTTTGGTAGAATGTTAGTACCTCCCTTTTGCTTTTTAGAAAGGGACAAAGATGAAATCTCAGTCTTAAAAAAGCTGTGTCCTTTTTCATTACTGTATAGTCAAGGATCAGTCGATAGTCTGTCATTTGCCCAAACTTCTCCTCCATCATGTAGAGAAAACATAAACCACTGTTACAGATTCATGTGAGAGACAGTAGTATAAAGGATGTTATGAACTCCCGAAAAAGTCTATGACTCTTCACAGTGACGACACCAAATTTAGTCATAGATTTCCCTTCTGGAGGCATTCCAACCTGTCACCTAAGTCTTGGCCCCTTTCCATCCTACATAAATCCTATTCCCAAGAACTCAGACTGCCTTTTTGGCCAATTACCTATAAAGATATGGTAAACCAATAGTTCTAATGTCAAGGTAAGATTAACACTTAGTATGGTATACATATTTGTACCATCTGGCATTCTTCTTACCTGTGAAACTTACAAAAAGTGACTGTGACTTTATTGTCCAGAAATTCTACTCCTAGAACTAAATCTCTCACGTATATTTTCCAGAATACAAATACAAGAATGAGCTTGACAGAATTATTTGTAATAGCCCAAAACTATAAACAACCCAAATGCCTATAAATCTGACAGAAATACATTCTTACAATGAAATTCTACACAGCAATGAAAATTATGTAAAAGCTTACTGTTAGTCATAATAGGAATGAATCTTAGAGATAATGTTCAGCAAAGGAAGCCAGACACCAAAGAATACATACTATATTATTCCACTGACGGAATGTTAAAAAGATCATGTATCTTGTTTACAGATGCACACAGAGGTGGTAAAACCTACACAGAAAAGCAAAGAAGTGATTCCCATAAAATCAGCTTACTGGCTAGCTTTAGATATGAGGGAAAGGATTATAATCAGGAAGAGCAGGCAATGGGCTTCTGGAGTCCTTGTAATGTTCAATGTCTTAACCTAAGTGGTAGTTGTAAGTGTTCACTTTATAATTTACTGTAAGCTATACATTTATGCTTTCAGCACTTTTCTACATATGTGTTTTATTTCCCAAAAAGAAAAATTTTAAGTTTTAGACTACTTGCTAATCAGTAAGGAAAAGACCAATTAGCACCAAGTGCATCAAATTCTTTAATTCATCAGAG
>NW_012141755.1:4497-5112 GCF_000956105.1 Propithecus coquereli
ACAGAAAGTAGATTAGTGGTTGCCTAGGAAATGGGAAATGACTGCTAATGGATATGGGGTTTCTTTTTGGGGGGTCATGAAAATGTTCTAAAATTGATTTTGGTAATGGCTACACAACTGTGACTATATTAAAAACCACTGAATTGTGCACTTTAAAATGGGCAAACTGTATAGTATGTGAATTATAACTCAATAAAAATGTCCAAAAATGCATAGAATTGGTACACCACAATGAAGGAGGAACCTCCTATTAAGTAACAAAAAAACTAAGCTAGGAATACATAGATACTTTTATTTAATTGAATCCCTATAACCAAGTAAGGTAAAGTTTTTTGTCTCCAGTTAACAGATAAGGAAACTGAGGTCCAGCAACTTTAGTGGCTTCCCTGGCACTGCATACCAGTTAATAACACTTTTTAAGAAAAATTCCAAAATAGAACCATTTTGGAGGATCACAGAGTACAAATCCTCAGGTAACTATATGGCAAACAGAAAACATTTGTGAAATTATATTCTAATCAGCTAAGTAAAGCTAAGTTATGGGGGTTGAGGGAGCTTAAGCTAAGAAAGGAATAACCACTAAAATTATGCTGACCCTATATTACATCTTGATTG
>NW_012141756.1:0-814 GCF_000956105.1 Propithecus coquereli
GGAAAATTTATGGCATTAATACTGTAGTAAGGACGGACTCTTGCTTATGCCTGTAACATCTGGAAGAGTGTGAAGGTACTATTCCTTACCAGAAGAAAAATCTTATTATTACATAAAGAGATCACAAATACACAAAAGCCAAATTAAGTCACAAAACAGATGTTTGCCTTTTTTGCATCGAGTTCCCTCTCAGTACTTAGAGGAGACATCAGAGAGGTGTGTGGTGATATCTTCTGTCTTTGTTCCCTCAGTGTGATCACCCCTGTCTTTTCCTCTCCCCCCTTCCAATCCTGGTCAATTGATTGCTTTGGTTTTCTCCTCGGGAAGGCTGGGCGGAGCAGCGTCTATCTTTTGGGGAGGATCATTGGCCCCTCAGAGAAGGAAAAACCTCCACCAGACCAACTTTCCTCTCCTGTGGTTATCAATCACCTTTATAGCACACGTCCAGGGGTCCTTATGCTCTGCGGCTCTTCCCTGCTTTAAAAAAAAATACCCTCCCAGGTTGGAGGGTGGGGAGGGAAAGAATGAAGAGAGAGGTAAAGCCACACGATCTTAATGAAAATGTGCAGAGAATAGAATCTGCAAGGTCCTGCCATTGCAATTGCTGCCTTTCACATTAAATTAGCTTCCTCCCCACTAGTGCACAAGTAATTTCCATTAAAGTTGACTTAGTCCCAAACAGGAAAGGAGGAACAGATTACATTAAGGTAAAGCCTACGTTCATGGAGGACACAGGAGCTTTTGCAAATGCATTTGAAATTGCTTTGGGTTTAAAAAGCAAGTCCAGTCGTGAAGATTCTAGAGTTTTATATAT
>NW_012141756.1:2569-2956 GCF_000956105.1 Propithecus coquereli
AGTTTGGGATGTTTCTCTGTCTTTTCATTCTTTTTTAAAATATGGAATCGTTTGCTAAATAGACACTTTAATTTTTTACATATTAGGTAGTCAAATTTATCAATTGTTTCCTTTATGGTTTGTATTTTTCGTATCTTATTTTAAAAATGTCTCCCTACCTTAGGGTCATAAAGATATTCTCCTACGTGTTAAGGTTTTGTTGTTCCTACATATCCTTAACCCCAGTGATGGTTAATTTTATGTGTCAATTTGGCTGGCCATGGAGTGCCCAGATAATTGGTCAAACATTATTTGGGTGTTTTTGTGAAGGTGTTTTTGGATGAGATTAACATTTAAAACGTGAGTAAACCAGATAGCCCTCCCTAATGTGGGTGCATCTCATCTAAT
>NW_012141757.1:0-615 GCF_000956105.1 Propithecus coquereli
TCAAGTATCTATTTAATATAGATCCATATTATCTATTTAATATAGTGTGAATCTATACTGTATTTATATACTATCAGTATAGATCTATACTATATGTGGGTCTGTGTTCTCTATACTGTCTCATTATTCTACTCATCTATTCTTTCACCAATTCACACTTTCTTGATTACTATAGCCTTATATTATGTCTTGAAGTCAGGTAGTGTCAGTCCTCCAACTTTGTTCTGCTTTAAAATTGTGTTGCCTATTCTGGGTCTTTCACCTTTCCATATAAAATCCAGAATCAGTATGTTGATATCCACAAAATAACTTGCTGGAATTTTGATTTAGTGCATTGAATCTATACATCAAGCTGGAAAGAACTGACATCTTGACAATGTTAAGTCTTCCTACCCATGAACATGAAATACTTTCTCTATTTAGTTCTTCATTGATCTCTTTCAAAGTTTTATAGTTTTCTTCATATAGATCTTATGCATATTTTATTAGATTTATACCAAAGTATTTCATTTTGGGGCATGCTAATGTAAATGGTATTGTGTTTTTCATTTCAGTTCCTACTTGTTCATTGCCAGTATATAGGAACATGATTGAATTTTTTTTTTTTTTTTTTTT
>NW_012141757.1:9310-9785 GCF_000956105.1 Propithecus coquereli
ATTCTAAAAATGTGTTAGCATGTCACAAAAAGTTGTTAAAATACATGCTGATTTTTTTAAATGTCTTATGTGTATAACTGGAATGTATGGTAAAAAGAAGGCAATATTTTTCCCCATTGAATTCATAGCAAACAAGACTCCCAAACAGGAACGCATATAAGAAAAACTATCACCAAGGCAAATTTTTCTTTCCCTCCCAACTAACAGTATAATACTCATAAAAATTGGATTTCTTCTAGATCCTTTCTAATTACCTTTAAATATTATAAATGGTCCCCACATTTTTATTTTTCCCCTAAGTGTGAAGCTGCTTATCTTATAGAAAGATCCAGATAAGTTACAATATGTTGAAAGTTAAAAATGTTAAGAAATAAGAAGGCCACCTTTCCATCCAACTTTAAAGAATGTTCATTTTAAGACAGTATTAAAAATACTAAAATACACTGAACACTGTGAGCAAGAGTTAGATGTATAT
>NW_012141758.1:0-384 GCF_000956105.1 Propithecus coquereli
GAGAGATCTTGGTCTATAGTTTTCTTTCTTGTAATGTATTTATCTGTCTTTGGTAACAGAGTAATGCTGTCCTCATAAAATGAGTTGAGAAGTATTCCTCCTTTTCAATTGTCTGCGAGAATTTGTATAAAATCGCCATTATTTCTTCTTTCTTTGGGTTTAATTTGTTGGATTTTTTTCTTAGTTTCGTAAGGTGGAAGCTGAGATCATTGATTTGTGAACTTTCCTCTTTTTAAGCTACATCTCACAAATTTTAAAATGCTTTAAATAATTTAGTTTTAATAATTTCCATCAGACTTATGCTATCTTGAGTCAATGCTTTCAGGTTTTTTGTCTTTTTTGTGACTTTGAGTATTTTTCTATGTAGAGTATATTAGTTTAATT
>NW_012141758.1:9379-10601 GCF_000956105.1 Propithecus coquereli
TTTCAACTCTCATTCTACAATGAAAGAAAAATATTACACAAATTTTTATGGAGTGAAAGTCATTAACAAGGTACATCAGATTATCCAGTTATGCATCATATTTCCAAACCTCATAGCTTATATAACTCCCAACTTTGAGATCAACCTTTTTCTTAATTTGGTAGAGTTTCCCTGAGCTCAGAGGCTCAACATTAAATTAATGTAACATCTCTTTCCATTATGACCCTATTGTGTAATTCTGGTTATTAGATTCTTTTCTTGACTTTTTGGACAAATCACTGCCTTGATTTGTTTTCCTGTCCTAAATTCATGTACATGTGACCTGTGCATTGCCTGGTGCCCCACATTTAGTTTAATGCTCTGCTCTTGGTATCTTGAAATTCTTAACAGTTTTATCGTTGAACTTGTGTTTCGTGAGTGAAATCCACTGGGATAATAGAAAATGCATATTTTCTTTGTAAATTTGAACTGCTATAACAAACTGCCATAATCTGGCTGGATTAAACACAAAAATTTAGTTATCACAGTTCTGGAAGCTGGAAGTCCGAGAGCAGGGTTCCAGCATGGTTGAGTTCTGGTGAAGGCCCTGTTAATAGGTTGCAGACAACCAACTCCTCCTTGTATCCTCACGTGGTAGAAAGAAAGCATGCTAGCTCCCTGGCCTGTTCTTGTAAGAGCACTAATCTCATTCATGGAGGCTCTATACTCATGAACTAATTACCTCCCAAAAGCCCCACCTTCAAATATGAATACATTGGGATTAGGATTTTATCATAGAAATTTGGGGTGAACAAAAACATTCAACCTATTGCACATTAAATAGAAGAAATATGCACAATATTCATGTCCACCTTGCTTCTCTGTTCACCTATAGCATCTATGATGTCCCATTGGCACAGAATTCTGGTGGACCCATGATGCAGGGGAGTTCAGCTAGATCCAGAGTAAGTAAAAGGTAAACATGTTACATCTACAACTGAGTAAGACAGCGTGGAGAGGTGGAAAGCACTGACTCCAAGAGACCTCACCTTCTGTTCCAACCAAAACTTGCTTCCAATGCACAAAGAAGGCACTAGCATGCTAAGAAACACAAATAAATGAGGAACCCTATCTTGTCCTTTCTTACATGTTACTTTGCTATATTAATCAACCACTTATGCTGAAAAACAATGACATATGAGGATAAGGAAAGATAAAGCAACTCACAGTTCTTTCTTTCTTT
>NW_012141759.1:0-981 GCF_000956105.1 Propithecus coquereli
TCTATTACTTGAGTTCCTAACACAAAGAAATGATAAATGCCTGAGGTGATGGATACCCCAATTACGCTGATTCGATTAATTCTCATTGTACGCCTGTATCAGAACATCACACATACCCTGTAAAGATATATTATTGTTATGTACCTATAATAATTTTAAAAATTTAAAAAAAGGAAACTAAACCATTGTGAACAGTTATTAAAATAGCCAGCAGAGTACATTTTTATGCCTCTGGTATAACTCTATATATTTCAGAGATGTCAACAAGCTATATTATGTTTGCACACTGCAATGCTATATTGGTATGCAAGTGTGTGACATGCCTTGTTTACACAGGGGAAAAACCTAGTGTCAGTACATTTCTGAGCTAAACACTTCTGGGCTAAAGCACCATTTGAATATCTAAAAAGCATATCTGTGAGTTCTTCAGGCTAACACAGGTTGGAAATACGGGGAAAGTGCCAGAGGAAGAGTCCTCCCTCCCCTCTGTTGCCATTAGCAGAGGTCTCCGGGGCACATCTTTTCTCCTGGGTTCCTATGTTTGTTTTTCTTACTGCTTCCTGTTCCTCTGCTTAGGATATTTTCATGAATAAGCCAGAAAATGCTCAGCAGAGAAGCCTCCCTATTACCTGGAAAAAATGAGCTTTACCTTCGAACAGCACACTCAGGCAGTGAGGTAAGTTATTTTAAAAAAGCAATCAGTGAATGATTTTTAAAGTAGTGTTACTATGTCATAAGATATTTCTGTTGGAATATTGGCCTAACTTTTCCTACTTCCCAATAGGGAAATATGACTTGGCTATAGTATCAAAACAAGAAATGGCATGTGAACATTTGGTAAAGTCACAAAAGTATTTTTGCCCTATATCTATATAAAAAAGTAAAACACATAAGATATCATCTTTTCTTTTAAATCATCTGACAATATTAGCTTAAATTAAGGGCCTGGCCCTGATCATATGAAAGGCTTTTATTCAAGTA
>NW_012141759.1:1822-2896 GCF_000956105.1 Propithecus coquereli
ACATGTTCCTTGGCACTTAAGAGTTTATGATCTCGTTGGAGGAACCCAGGTAAGTACACAGGAAACAGTTGATGATTAATGCCAAAACAGGAGATAATAGTATTTTCCAAAGGAGTTTCAGAAGGTGATAAATGTAGGTTGACACCTCAATAAAGGCCTCAGGCATTGAAGAGGAATGGCACCTTGGATGGATGCTTAAAAAGGGTCTGGAAAGATTGAGGGGAAGAAGAAAATCAGTTCGAATGTCGTCTCCACTTTCTCACCTTTCCTGACTTCCGTAGGCACAGCTACTGACTTCTTTATGTTCCCATCAAATGCTTTACAAGCAATGGCCCTTGTTGCAATGTATTGTAGTTAATTGCTTACCTCTTCTCTCCCACAACGCCCCCCACACACTCCTTACATCCCTATGAGCTACTAAAGGACAGAACAGTATCTTCTTCATTTTTATATTTACCGTACCTTGAAGGTGCCCAATAAATGTTTGTTGAATGCATTTTTAAATGATCGGGAAGCAATACAAGCCAAGGCATAGGGCGGACATACGCACAGCACATTCAGATTTTATTGAAAGAACTGGCTACACAGAAGAAAGAGTTTTATATTGAGGATAATAAAAGATTAGTTTAAATGATTAGGGAGAAGTCAGACCTTGGGGGGTCTTGCTTGTCTAGACTGGCATTATCTTCTCTTTGCTCGACTCATGGTCCTAATTTCTCTTAGTCAACCCAGGTCCATTATTTCCCAGCCTTCTGTGACCCAAAGATAACACTAATCAGACCTGAGATCCTCCTTTAGTATCAATCCTTAGGCTTCACTGTGCCCAATATTGAGCCGTTGGAGAGTTCTGTGACATATACAAGTGAATTTCATAAAGATTAATTTGGTCAAGTACAGAATGAATTGGAAGACTAAGAGATACTGCAAAAGACCTGTCTAGAAAACAATAGTAGGGGAGGTTTAAAGGAAAGCACACCAGAGAGGAATAATGGAAAGAAATTGGTACTGATAAGCTCTGAGGCAGGATATTGAGGAAAGGGGAAGAGTAAAATATGGCTCCACATTTCTGTGAGA
>NW_012141759.1:15541-17660 GCF_000956105.1 Propithecus coquereli
ATAGAAGCATTTACAAAGTAGAGTGGCAAGACAGAGAAGAGGGAGATTAATAACGTTTGCAGAGAGTCAAGAAAAAATCACTAGAAAAAGTCGTATTTGTGCCTGGCTTTCCCAGATGGGGGAAAGGTCATTTCAGGTGGAAAAAGGAGCATGTGCAAAGGCCTAGGGATTGAAACTAGTGTATTTGGGGAACTTATATGTAGCTCAGGACTCCCAGAGCTAGAAATATGTGTCTATTGAGCACTTGACATGTTTGAAGTATCACATGTAACCATAGTAACATTCTGGGTAACCTGTTGTTTGTTTGTTTGAATTTTCCTGTCTTAATGTGACTATAAAAAAATATTAAATTACATATGTGACCAATTATGTTTCAATTGGACAATGTTGTCCTAGAGTGTGCAAAACAAAGAACTAATTATGACAGGTAAGGCTGGATAAACAGGCAGGGCCCAAATCTTGAACAGCCTTTTGTGACATGGAAAATCGTCTCAACTTGCTCTCTAGCAAATCCCATATAATAGTGAAAGAGCAGGCACGGGAGGTAGTGCAGTAGGAACACTGCAGAGATTAGCAAATCTTGGAAAACTCCTGGGGAGGAAAGGGGGAGTATTAAGGTAACACTGCAAAGCTAACCAAAATTAAAAGCCATTGAGGAAAGAGGGGAAATCACTTCATAAGTAGAGTAATCAGGCCAAAGCACAGGGCTGGACAAAAGAGTAATCTAACCACTTGGGTGGTTAGATCTGCATTTGTTGAGAAGAGGAGGATAGGTTGAATGGAATAATGAACAGACCAGAGTACAGCACACATCATTTTAAAGTAGCTTGCATTACAAGTTCTCATAAACCAATTTTTAGGACTTGGTATTTCCCAAAGGAAACAGGAAATAGTGCCTGGCTATGATCTACTGCAATATAGGTACAGATTACACTGGGCCTGGTAACTTGGCAATGTGACTTCACTTAATAAACACTTTTCCCATCATTTAATACCCAGCCTAGGAGCAGACTTCACCGTGGCAGAGCATGCTATCTGAGAACAAGCAGAAAATTGCACGAAGTAATGTTTTCAAGGCAGCAGATGGCACTCTCTCCTGTGCCTCAGTACTAAAGGTTTTAATGATAAGAGAAGCTATCTTTTACAGAGAATCAAAAATTTAAAAGACTACAGCACTTTGCAGGAAAGTGAGAGATGTTTACCGCTGAAGTCTAATATATGTAAAATGTTCATGCCAAGTTCTAGAAATTTATCCTAAGAAAATCACTTAGGGGAGGAGGGGGTGGGAAATAATTGTGCATTGCAGCATCATTTACAAAATTAAAAGCAACTTAAATGCTCATAGATAGGGGATGGGGAAATGTTGCCCATTCAATCTATAGAATATAATTCAACCATCAAAATGATAGCTAGGGAAAATGCTTCTGGGCTAAGATACAGTATAAATAGTATAATAGAAAGTATTTGCATAGTACAATCCTTGTTCCATAAAATATATATAAAAGTATATGTGTGAATATACAGTCATGTGACACTTAATGATGGGGATACATTCTGAGAAATGTGTTGTTAAGTGATTTTCTTGTGCAAATATCATAGAGTGTACTTTTACAAACCTAAATAGTATAGCCTACTACACACCTAGGCTATATGGTATAGCCTATTGCTCCTGGGCTACAGAAATGTACCTCATGTTACTGAACTGAACAGTGTAGGTAATTCTAACACAATGGTAAGTATTTGTGTATCTAAATATATCTATTTAGAACATAGAAAAGGTACAGTAAAAATGAGGCATAAAAAATAAAAAATAGTACACCGATATAGGACGCTTAGTATGAATGGAGCTTGCAGGACTGGAAGTTGCTTTGGGTGAGTCAGTGAGTGAGCGGTGAGTGAATGAGAAGGCCCAGGACATTACCGTACATAACTGTGGACTTTAAAAACACTGAACACATAGGCTATACTAAATTTGTAAAATAGGTTTCTTTCTACAATAATAAATTAACCTCAGTTTACTATAACTTTTTTACTTTATAAACCTTTTAATCTTGTTTTAACTTTTTGACTCTTTTGTAATAACATAGCTTAAAGCAGAAACACATTGTTCAGTTGTACA
>NW_012141759.1:17710-18310 GCF_000956105.1 Propithecus coquereli
AGCCATTCAGTCTTCCCAAATAGGTTTCTACCAGAAGCATGTGGTAGGAGACTTTAACAAGAGGAAGGGAATTTGATCTAACTGCAAATGAGATTAAGTCCCACACCTCATACACACATCTAAGCAGATTTTGTGAAAGAAGAGCTTTTGTCGGGGAAACACCTCATTCAAAGTCTGAAGACAGTCCAATTTGAATACTTAAAATATTATGTTCTCATTTTAACCTGAAAAGCCAATTATCTCAGAAAACACCCAGGAAATCAGTGTGAAGATAGACATCAAAGTCAAGCCACCAATCTTTTATTTTCCTCCTGCCAGTTATCTCTCTGTGTTTCTTATTCTGACCTAGAAATGGAGCAATAAAAGAAATTGCGATTTGTCTGGGTAAATCTTTCCATCAGGCTTGTGTTGAAGCCTGTGAGGTGACATAGGACTACAGAGTAAGCACCAACAAAGACAGGTGGTAGTAACTTGATTAATGGACATTCATCCACTCATCTTTTTATTGCACATTGATGGTGAGAATGTGATCTGTTCTTGATGTTCAGGATACGGAGACATCTCTGCCCTAAAGAAGCTCAAAATCAAGTATAAAGCTAT
>NW_012141759.1:28730-29448 GCF_000956105.1 Propithecus coquereli
ATTAATAATATTAAAGAAATATATGTCTACCTCTCTTCATATTTGGCCCACAGAGGTTCACATTATGAAAAGAGTTTTAGTGACTTATTTGGTCTCAAATCCCACGGTGCTATTTTTCATCAATCCCTATAAACAGTCTACATTTTGGATACTGAACAAATAAATGCCATTGCATTTTTCCACTGAATCCACAGGGTTATTAAAATGTGTACTTATTCCCCGAATACTAATCCAAGCTCAAACCCTTGAATAAGAACACCCCAGGGACCTCCTTTTTCCTTTGTTCTATGGAAAGCACCTACAAGGCAGGGATGAGTCAGCAAGTGTGCCTGGCTGGAAGAAATAGACAGCAGCTCTAGTTTATGCCAAATCATAGAGGAATTTTGCAGTTATTTTGTGTGGCACTGTCTAGGCTTTTCAACATCAGTGGAGCCTTCTGTGTCTTAGCCACTGTATGGAAGAATCTAAAAACGATCCCAAGAAACATGGGGACCAAGGGTTGAATCACCCATCTGGCTATCCTTCCTTCACTAGGTTGTTAACCGCAGTCATATCCCATTCTGGTCTGAGTTCCAGACTAGATACTTAACATTTTATTATTTTATCCTTGCAAACTTGCATTAAAATGTGCGTCATGATTTCAATTTGACAGAGGAAAACAAAACCTAAGGTCAATCAGCTAACAAATGGGAGAGGTATCTAGCACAGGTTTGTGTAA
>NW_012141759.1:31013-32143 GCF_000956105.1 Propithecus coquereli
ATCTTTAAAAACTTTTAATAAAACTCTTTCATTTGACAGTTCATTAGATTCTAGAAAGATTAATATTACATGAATTCATTTTAGTCCCTGTCAAAATCATCTCATCTCCCTTTCTTTAATATTATTTCTATGACTCGCCAGAAGTTACAAGAACAGTTCTAAAATCCAGACTGATAGAAAAGCATATGATCCCAGCAGCAAGTGTAAGAAGAAACCTAATAGGTAATCTGATAATAATGATGACGATGAGTGAACCAGGAGATGACGCTTGCACTGTCTTAAAGGACGCACAAGTGTCAGACAGGAGGATGGGACCATGTAAGGGCAACTCGCGCAGAGAAGGCAACTCAGGCAAAGGCCTGAGAATGAGTACAAATTGGACGTATCTTGGAAGCTCTGGGCAGGTCGGAGTTATAGAGCATAAAGGGTAAGGTAGAACTGAGGAAAAATGGGTGAGAAAGGTGAATGCCCCTACTCTCTACCTCTTGAAATTATCTGCTCCTATTCACACAGCCAGCTTTTCTCACTGTAAATGCCTGCCAGCTCTGGGCTGGAGGATAGCCATGATCAATAATAACCAGGTTCTCAATTAGCCAAATAATCATGATCAACTATTTGGGGAGCTCTCCCTTCATTGGTCAACTGTTATGTAGCACTTGTTAGATGTCCAAGAACCGTGACAAATGATTCTATCAAAATCTTAAGTAACTTGGACTCAGATTAAATAGTCATTATGAACCAAGGTCAACGCATCTATTGAACAGTTTCCACCACTGGTGTCTCTTCCAAGAGCTGGTTTTTGATTCTCTTCCAGGAATTCTGAATCCAAAATGCACCTAGATCGATGCAGTTCGAGGTAAAGCCTGGGCTCTACATTGATGAATGTGAATCTACACAAGGGGTTTTTTGTGGATAATTTAGCTCCCCATAATCTACATCACTTAACCACCTCACGCCTCCCACAAATAGCCATAAAAATATAAGTAAAAACAAAATGCTTATTATGCTAATACAACTTCCAGACAGGTTGCCTATCACTTATCACCTCCCCCACAGCCAGGTTGTCTTCTCTAAACTCTTCCACTGATAAATGTGACCTAAGTAGAATTTCTGCCTAATTTGTTTAATGA
>NW_012141759.1:32193-32508 GCF_000956105.1 Propithecus coquereli
TTTTCTCACTGTAAATGCCTGCCAGCTCTGGGCTGGAGGATAGCCATGATCAATAATAACCAGGTTCTCAATTAGCCAAATAATCATGATCAACTATTTGGGGAGCTCTCCCTTCATTGGTCAACTGTTATGTAGCACTTGTTAGATGTCCAAGAACCGTGACAAATGATTCTATCAAAATCTTAAGTAACTTGGACTCAGATTAAATAGTCATTATGAGCCAAGGTCAACGCATCTATTGAACAGTTTCCACCACTGGTGTCTCTTCCAAGAGCTGGTTTTTGATTCTCTTCCAGGAAGTCTGAATCCAAAATG
>NW_012141759.1:34492-34811 GCF_000956105.1 Propithecus coquereli
CCTTGCTTTTCCCGTATTTCTTGTTCCTATAGCATCAGCCCTCCTACTTAAGAAACCTCTGGGAGCTCTTTGTTTTTAAGCCTCAGTAACCATTCTGACAGCTCATACTCCCAAAAGCCTCTATGATCATGAGAATGTCCCTCTCAAAAAAGCACAGCCAGTGATCACAGGGGTGAGGGGGTGGGGGATCCGGGGGCTGCAGTAAGGAAGGTCTAAGCCTGGCAGTGCCTAAAATCTGAGTGTGGCTGAAAATGTACATTGTGATTCTATTCACTAGTATAAAATGGATCTAGCCTCGAAATTAATTTGGTTGACTGGG
>NW_012141760.1:0-618 GCF_000956105.1 Propithecus coquereli
CTTATTTTTCAAAGTCTCTTACACACTGAAATTTGTTTCTTTGTTCTGTGGGATTTTATCAATCACTACTGCACACAAACAATAGAATTTGCCAGATGTAATCATAAAAAATATCTAAAGACTCTATACACAGTATTAGACTAACGGTGATCTAAATCAATATCACATACAAAATACAATTGGGCCAGCTAAAATCATTAAGAGCCAGCTAAGATCATTAGAAGAAAATAACCTAGAGCCCTATATATACTGTTTGGCTAACACTGATGTCTACTGCTATTATTGGAATCAATTTGGTACAATACATATTCTGCACAATACTTACTTAATTGTTTGAGGGCAGGGAGTTGACAGAAATTTTCATATATTGTGTGGTAATTGAGAAATGTAACATGCTAAATGACTTCTGATAGAAATGTATTCTGGAGTGTGCCATAAGGGGTATTCTAACATGGCAGAAAAATTGATAATAATATAAAAGAGACTGTTCTCCTTTCAGGTGTGTATTTTGCAGATCTCATCATTCCTTGCATTAGCCAAATTACCTTCATCCATGCTTCTTATTCCTAAATTTGGAACCAACTAACATTATTGAAAATTGCCCAAACCATCTCTCTT
>NW_012141760.1:12468-13186 GCF_000956105.1 Propithecus coquereli
AAGGAAAGTCTTGATGGATAGTTTAAAAATTCTTTCCTTTCCACATTTATCTGCTACACTAAAAATTTCTGTAAGATTAAAAGATGTTAAGGGCTCTTTTCAAATACTTGCTTTATTGCTATCCACGCAGCAACTTTCTCTGGATAATTGTGTGAAGCTAATCAATATGTTCTTTCTTTCGTTTTCTCTTTTTTTTTTTTTTTTCCTGTACTGTTCTTTACAGAGACCTCTAATGTCATGAAATATACCAACTGGTCCATTCTCAGCTGGAAGCAATCAATTGAAGTGGGCCGCAAGGAGCAGAAATCTGCCATTCTATGTAGCCCTTGATTTGGATGTCTATGACCATGTAGAAATTACCAGCGAAAATAAACGGTTAAGCTAGAGTTGGGGAAGCCTGTTTTTTCTGAGTCTAGTTTTTATATCTTTTTTCTCTCTTATGAGAAGATGATGGCATCATTAAAAAGCAAATGCACAAAACACGTTACAAGAAGTGTAAGTCTGCTATATATTATCACTCAACATTCTACATTCATGTGTGCGTGTATTTTAATATGACAACAATAATTGGAAGGAAAAATGATGTATCATAAAAAGCAAATTTTCATTTATAGGAATTATATGTAAAAGCTCTGGCCTGCCTTTTCCAGCCTGCTTTAAAGAAACAGTTAAAATAAGCTCTCCTCCTGTTACTTAATTTCAACAAATAAGATAAAAT
>NW_012141761.1:0-800 GCF_000956105.1 Propithecus coquereli
TGCAATGGTTAAAAATAAGGCATGTGTTGAGAAAATCTTTAGTATCTCATCCATATAGTAGCTCTGTAAACTGAATTGATATCTGAAGTTTTGCATGCTCATTCTCTGGACTTTGTGCACACCTCTAGCTCACCCTAAATCAACCTGGCAGTCTTCAGCTCACCCTTCAAGTGTTCACTCAAGAATCACATTCTACAGTTTTCCCTGATTCCCCCTAGAGGATGCAGGAATCTTCTCCCCTTCAGGGCCATATTCATATTGAGTGCTAATTGAATGATTTCCTACTATTCTCTGTCTACCTTGCTGGCAAGAACTGTGTGTTTTTGCATGTCTAGCTCTTGTTCATTATACATTGCTGTTTCCTAGTAGGCACTATATAAATATTTGTTGGTTAAATTAACCCTAAGCAGGTGAATATCCAGTTTGGATAAAAAAAAATGCTTACAAATTTTGAACCAAGATATTGATATTAACCATTAAGTAGGTGGGATACGTCCATTTTAGGAGTTCTAACCTGAATGGAGAGGTTTTCCCTCCTCATAGAAAGTATTGGTAGGATGGCCAAGTTGTCCCTTTCTTGGTTTTTTTTTCCAGGTTTGATAGGGTGACTGAGGAATGGGGAGAAAGGGAACAACAGACTGAGCACAAGTCAGAAGTAATGAATATCATCCTAGTCACTGTATGTCCTAGGTATCAGCATAATGAACCACATAAGAGCTCAAAAATATCTTTGAATAAATAGACTTCAGTCTACTTTATTTACAAGGACTGAAAGTTTGGGGAGAATAGTCTGGTTATTT
>NW_012141761.1:2619-3098 GCF_000956105.1 Propithecus coquereli
TGTGAAATTCAGTTGGTACATCTAGACTCCTCATATGCTAATGGGAATGTCATGCTGGGGGGACCATCTAACCAAGTTTGTGTCAGAAGGTACAATAATTTTCCATAAAAACATTTTTGAAAGTTAGATTTCACTTTTCCTTTGTGATACTTAGGATTCAGACATTCATGAACATATCTATTTTAACGTTTGTCTTCTAATAATAACATCATATTTTTCAATGCTAAGATTTTTATTTGAATACCAGATACTCTAAGAACTTAACCTATTTACTTGTTTCATCAAAACATATAAAAATACTGTTATTTTTTCTATTTGCAGATAAGGTAATGGAGCCATAGAAAGGTTAAATAATTTATTCACAGTCAATAAATATTAGAACCAAAATTTTAAATAAGTAGTTGGTCTTGGTCAATTTTCTCTTGCTTATAACAGGTGAAACTGAATAAATTATAAAGAAACAAAATTTATGTCTTATA
>NW_012141762.1:0-1157 GCF_000956105.1 Propithecus coquereli
TCAGCTTGTCCAGCACAGAGAGGACATTTGTGATAAGCTAAATTTTATACATTCTGAAATGAGGTTCTGGAAGTACTGCCAATGCCAGATGGGAGTAGAGATTTAATTTGAGAATCAATCTTATAGAAGAACCTAAGAGATAGCCAAGAGGGAAGATAAGAGGGTTTGGGCCAAAAACTTGGAAAACCCACGATGGAGCCAAAGGAATGAGAAACCCAAGCCATTTCCCAAGGGGTCACTAGGGAAGGTTTGCCACAAGATATAAAATTTCAGCTGAGTCTTAAAGAGTGCAGAACCCAGATTAATGGAGAAGAAAACAGAGAGTATTATAAGTAATGGCTCTTGTGTGCATTAATAAATGAAAGCCATAAAGCAGAGGAAATTTGGAGGACACCAAGAGCTGACCAAAGCCAGAACAAGCTATTTTATCTGACATGAACGTGACATATATTTACAAAGGTACAATTAGGCTGAGGTGTAGCGATCCACGAATCTCACTAAGGAGTCTAAGTTTTATCCTAAAGGCAATGTGGAACCATTAAAATTTTTTGAGCAGTGAGGTGACTTGGCAGAATTTCAGTGCTAATTGCTGACCTAAAACACTAATGAACTACACCCCATATGGTGATGTCAACTTGATTAGTTTTCTCCTAAAATCTTGGACAGTATATCTACAATTCCTCCTCTAAGATGCCACATACCATTTGCAAGTCTGCCAGCCACTATTCCTTCCCTGGGTCTTATTTTGTCTCATTGATAAGAGAAAAGATGGGAGAGGGTTATACAGTGGCTAAGAGGTGACTGGTGATACTTTAAAAGATTATGTGTCAAAGGGTGTTTGAGAGCCTGTGTTTGCGGGAACAGTGCCAAGGAGCAGACTTCCTTTCTCAAGAAGGAAGAACTGGAAGAACTGGAGAAGTGATCTCCCACATACCTTCTTCCTTTTCTTTTCTCATACCTTTACTCATTTCTGTCCACCCCCTTGCTAGTCACTCTGCCCCCAGCATAAGGGAGAAGAGAAGGAGGCCTCCAGAGCTAAGGCACCATGTCCCAATACCTCTTCTAACAGAGAAGATCCCCTGGGCATACACAATAATAATGAAGTATTAATAAAAAACTCTTACAGGGCATTTTCTATGTGACAGGTACTGATATAT
>NW_012141762.1:2936-4052 GCF_000956105.1 Propithecus coquereli
AGGATAAATACAACAGAACAAATAGCATGGTGATGATAATAGGCTTTAACTGAACCCTATCAATAATTACATTAAATGTAAGTGGTCTAAATACTCCCAATTAAAAGGTAGAGCTTGTCAGATTGGATAAAATAAAAGGCCCTAATTATATGCTACGTACGAGAAATAAAAGTTACATTTACAAAACACAATGGGTTAAAATATGATTATGAAAAATATATATCATGCTGATAATAATTCAAAGAAAGCTGAAGTGGCTATATTAATATCAGACAAAGTAGATTTCAGAATATTCAATAGTATGAGGGAAAAAGTTTATTTTAAAACAATAAAGTAATCAATCTTATGAAGAGGACATAATAATCCTAAATGTTAATGAGCCTAGCAGCAGAGCTTCAAAATACCTGAAAGCAAAAGCTGATAGAATTGTGAGAAGAAATAGACAAATCACAATTATAGTCACAGAGTTCAACAACTCTTTCCCAGTAATAATAGAATAAACAGACAGAAACCCAGTAAAGTAGAAGACTTGAACAACACGACTTAAACTGTTATTTGTTGAACATTACCCACCAACAACTGCAGAATACACATTCTTTTCAAGTGCATACAGAACATTTACCGAGATAGACAATATTCTGAGCCATAAAACTAGCCTCAATGGTTTAAAGGATCCAAGTTGTGCAAAGAATATTGTCTAATCACAACATAACTAAATTAGAAATTAAGAACAGAAAGGTCTCTGGAAAATCCTCAATATTTAGAAACTAAATGGCACATGTCAGCGGAAAAGAACCCAAACTCTGTGTGACCATGGCCTGGAGAGCCATGCCCAAGCAGCCTTGAGAAAGTGATTTTACTGTTGGTTGGGTTACAATCTGGTTTTTTGTTTTGTTTTGTTTTGTTTTTTGAGACAGAGTCTCACTCTGTTGCCCAGGATAGAGTGAGTGCCATGGCGTCAGCCTAGCTCACAGCAACCTCAAACTCCTGGGCTCAAGCGAGCCTCCTGCCTCGGCCTCCTGAGTAGCTGGGACTACAGGCATGCGCCACCATGCCCGGCTAATTTTTTCTATATATTTTTAGTTGTCCAGATCATTTCTTTCTATTTTTAGTAGA
>NW_012141763.1:0-472 GCF_000956105.1 Propithecus coquereli
TATTGTAGTAGAAGAATGAAGGCCATTAGGAAACACACTTCAGAGAATCAATTGAGTTTGGAAGGATTTAGTCATCAACCTTATGCAGCTTAGATCTTTCTATGGGATCAGAGCAGCTGGTTGGGTGATTTCATACTGAAAAGCTGATGTGAGCTGGGCCAGTAATCTGGCCATTTTTTTTTCCTCTGGGAGAGTCTTTACAGGCTTTCCTTAAGAGTAACCCTATCAAATATTTTGTAAAGGGAACTAAACTGGTGATTACTTGAAATTTATTTTACCCTATTTTTTCTCTTATGATATAGACATCCCTGCTATCAAGAGAAATTTATGGGTTTTAGTCAAAGATTATGAAAGGTATAAGGACATAGAGAGGTTATGTTACTTTCATTATATATACAATAGCAATACTTCGAGGGGCTCATAAGTAGCTTACTCAAACACTTTTTAATTTCATTTTTAACTTTCATCTCAA
>NW_012141763.1:2677-3640 GCF_000956105.1 Propithecus coquereli
AGAAAAAATCAAACAACCCCATTAAAAAAGTGGGCAAAAGACATGAAGAGAAATTTTTCAAAAGAAGATAGACTAATGGCCAACAAACATGAAAAAATGCTCAACATCTCTAATCATCAGGGAAATACAAATCAAAACCACAATGAGATATCACTTAACTCCAGTGAGAATGGCTTTTACCAAAAAGTCCCAAAACAACAAATGTCAGTGTGGATGCAGAGAGATAGGAACGCTCATACACTGCTGGTGGGACTACGATACAGTGCAACCTCTATGGAAAGTAGTATGGAGACACCACAAAGAACAAGAAGTAGAACTACCATTTGATCCAGCAATCCAACTACTGGGCATCTATCCAGAGGAAAAAAAAGACATTCTATAAAAAAGACACCTGCACTCTAATATTTATAGTAGTACAACTCACAATTGCAAAGATGTGGAAACGATCCAAGTGTCCATCAATGCATGAGTGGATTAATAAAATGTGGTATATATGCCATGGAGTACTCCTTAGCTATAAAAAATGGTGAACTAATACCTCTTGTATTAACCTAGATGGAGCTGGAGATCATTCTCCTAAACGAAGTATCACAAGAATGGAAAAACAAACACCGCTACTCACCATTAAATTAGAACTAATCGATCAACACTTATGTGCATGTATGGAAATAACATTCATTGGAAATCAAGCAGGTGGGAGGGGGGAGGAGAGGAGGGTAAATTCATGGGTATGGTGTGCACTATATGGGTTATGGGCACACTTATAGCTTTGACGTGGGCAGTGCAAAGACACTTTATGTGACCAAAGCATTTGTACCCCGTAATATTCTCAAATAATAAATAAAACAAACAAACAAACAAAAAATAAATAGAAAAAACCCCAAATCAATCATAATTGAAACTAAGATTTTATGATAAAAACATCAAATGTTTTGAGAGTTACAAGTTTTATAAATTTTAGAG
>NW_012141764.1:0-5778 GCF_000956105.1 Propithecus coquereli
CTTGAGCCCAGAAGTTTGAGGTTGCTGTGAGCTAGGCTGATGCCATGGCACTCACTCTAGCCAGGGCAACAGAGTGAGACTCTGTATCAAAAAAAAAAAAAAAAAAAGGGATTCCACCTACTTCACAGGATGGCTAGGAGAATTAGGTGAGTGGTATTTTCAAAAATACATGCTAAACTATGTGCTGGGCACTGGCAAGGGATTATTGTTCTATATCTTGGATCCCCACAGCACAGTTCCCTGCTGTTAAACTTCTCAGTAAGCACCCATTGGATTTAAGATGCCCTAGGCTGGCCTTAGCCAGACTCCACGCTGTACATTCCTCAATTTTATCTTGGACTTTCTGCAAATGCAAACTGTGACTCTTAAGAAGCACAGTCACACCCTAAGCCCATGGTTTCTACAAACAGTGACCACAGCTGCACACCACAGGGAAGTCTTTGCTCTTGTACACAATGGTAATGATCCTTATCAATAAAAACCATAATTTATACAAAGAACTGATTATATAGTGCTTGCTTTTGGGTATTGCTTTGTATTTTTCAAAGTACTTTCACATACACATTTTCTTTTGCTATAAATGCAAAAATGAGTTTGTTTGCAGATAGTCACACCCCTAAAAGTAAGCATTTCTAAACACAGGTTGAAAAAATATTCAAGGACATTGAACCATTAAGGAAATTACCTTTGAAATGAGTTAGGAGGAACTAGCAAATCCCTGTGAACAAATTAAATTGCCTTCCTAAATTATCAGACCAATAATTTTCAGTGTCTTTATGTCTCATAAGTAATTCCATAAAAGATTTATTTTATTTTGCTTACTCAAGTCAGAGAACTTTTTTTTTTAGTTTTCTGACCATAAAAGTGATATATTAAAAAGCAAAACATGCCGGGCACGGTGGCTCACGCCTGTAATCCTAGCTCTCTGGGAGGCCGAGGCGGGCGGATTGTTAGAGCTCAGGAGTTCGAAACCAGCCTGAGCAAGAGCGAGACCCCGTCTCTACTAAAAATACAAAGAAATTAATAGGACAACTAAAAATACATAGAAAAAATTAGCCGGGCATGGTGGCGCGTGCCTGTAGTCCCAGCTACCTGGGAGGCTGAGGCAGGAGGCTGGCTTGAGCCCAGGAGTTTGAGGTTGCTGTGAGCTAGGCTGGCGCCACAGCACTCGCCCCAGGCAAGAGAGTGAGACTGTCTCAAAAAAAAAAAAATACTGTGTGTGGGAGGGTTGTTCACAAGATTTTTATGTTTAGCAAAAGGAGGCATAGCTTAAACAAAAAAGGTTAAGAAATATTCAATGAAATACCCCCCCCATTAAAATGGTATGCAAAATGTTATGAAAATGTGCTTTTTTCTGGGGAAAAGATCTATATAGAGTTCTTCAGCTCCTTTAAGGGGTCCAGACTCAAAAAAAATTAAGAACTACTGGTGCAGACCAAGAAAAGCACGGCAGCTAAAGATACGCTCAGGGAATGCAACAGAACTCAGCAGGAAGAAGTGGAGTCAAAGAAACAGGAAAACTGAAAGTGGCAATAGTATTGTAAGATACTTAAGGGTTTCAGATACAATGAATTAATGGTAGCTACGTTATAATGATTGTGCTAATTAATGTCAATTTTGTAAAACAAATGTTTTCATATTTGTTGTCATGTGTAAAACTTGCACAAAAGCGTTTGTCATTTTGGCCTATCTAATTACTTTGTTGAGTAAGTAAAAGGATTACTGAGTATGAACCCAAGGTAGCCAACAGGAAGGGTTTTCATTTAAAAGCATCCGGGAGCTAGCACATATGCACGACTGAGTGTCTTAGCTATGACCTGTGGAAGCAGGGGAGCTGCTGAAGCTAGTTGGAAATTATGATCTGCTCAGCAAGCATGGGCATGCACAGAGAACCAGAGCACCAATCAAAACAAAACTGGTGTCTAGGATACAAAGAACATTCAGAACCATCTCGATGTCAATCAAGAATAAATGTCAGTGTCCAGGATGTAGGGTGGAAATTCAGGAATGAAGGAAAGCAAAAGAACCACTCATCATGAAAAGCCATATACTAAAAACAATCCATAAAGAAGCACCAAGAGAACATTTTGAACAAGATTTCATGTAGAGATTAAACTACATTCCTCTACTACATGTTGGCTTGGGAGCTTGTGCCACCCATGGTGACAACAGGATCTAAAAATGATTGGTCTTGAGAACAGTAGGGGGCATTTGGGAAATCTGTGGGGAATATTTTTGGTGTATAAATGTTTGGGGAAGGTGCTATGCTGCTGGCATTTAGGGGGTACAGAACAGGTAATTCAGACATCCTGCAAATTTTTTTTTTTAAACAAGAAGTTTCACTAGAAGCCAGGTATTTAAGAAAAGGTTGTTACAGAGAGGGAAGCTTAAGTGGAATAAAGACTCTTTGTCTTGATCTTACAAAAGAACATACTCTGTACAGTGTCTATATTATATCGTAGCTACCTCTGCAGTCCAACAACAAAACCAAAATATAACCAAGGATATTTGAGGCTCCTTTTAACAGAGTTATTCACACTAAATTGACAGAGGCACATGAAATTTGGCAATCTCACTGGATTTCATTAACAGAGGCTGTTTTAAAATTATTTAATATTTCCATCCTACATACTTAAAGCACTTTTTGGCACAATAAGAAACATTATGATTCGTTGGTCTGAGTGCAATGATGTTTACAACTAATTGATCACAACCAGTTACAGATTCCTTTGTTCCTTCTCCACTCCCACTGCTTCACTTGACCAGCTTTAAAATATAATTTAAAAAAAAAGAAAGAAACATTATGAAAATTCCTCATTTGGGGGTTACTGTTATCTTTCCATCTTATTCTGATGTTTCTTCAGAGATGCACCACATAACTCCCTTCTAGCCTGTTGTGCTCCTTTTCCAATCCATCCTTCTTTTAGAGATTGAATTTCTGCCTCATGTAGTGAAGTTTCAAGGTAGAAAATATGGGCTGGGAGTGGTGGCTCACGCCTGTAATCCTAGCACTCTGGGAGGCCGAGCAGGGTGGATCGTTTGAGCTCAGGAGTTTGAGACCAGCCTGAGCAACATAGTGAGACCTCATCTCTACAAAAAAAAAATAAAGAAAGAAATTAAAAGAAATACAAATGACCCAAAAGAATTATTTAAATTACATAAACTAGAAATACACAGAAGAAATACAAAAAGGTCAACAAAAACTTTATAATAAAATATTTAAAAGACTGCAAATATCCAATTTGCCTAAGGATACAAGGATATAGGCACTTTCTTACAGTGCTGGTAAAAGATAAATATGTATCATAAGGATATAGTATTGTTTGTAATAGCAAAAAATTAGAAACAACCCAAATATCTACTAATAGAATAATTAAATATTTTACCATAGTTCAAACTATGGAATACTATACAGCCATTAAAAGGGCAAATAGACCAACATACAGAGAAGGATCTCCAGAACATACTAAGGGAAAAGAATAAATCACTGAACAATAAATACAGTAAGATATAATTTATGATTTTAAAAACTATAAATGTGGTCATGCGTGGTGGCTCATGCCTGTATCCTAGCACTTTGGGAACCTGAGGCAAGAGAATCGCCTGAGGCCAGAAGAGACCAGCCTGAGCAACATGTCAAGACCATGTCTCTACTAAAAATAGAAAAATTAGCCCAGTGTGGTGGTGGTGTAGTTCCAGCTACCCGGGATGCTAAGGCGGGAGGATCCCTTGAGCTCAGGAGTTTGAGGTTGCAGGGAACTATGATGACACCACTGCACACTAGCCCATGCAACAGAGTGAGACGCTGAAAAAAAAAAAAACTATAAATGTGATTGGTACATATGCTGCTACATAATCACACAAAGAAAGGTTTGGAAGAAAAAACACCAAATTGCTAATAGCATTGCCCGTAGAGAGAGGAAGTATGTATGTGCACGTGTTGGTTTTGTGAGTGTATATTTGGGATGAAGGAAATAAAGAGTGACTTTTACATTTTCCTCCTCATAATTCCATGTTGTATGAGTTTTTCCAATAAAAATTATTATTTATTACATATATAGAAAGAAAAAATAATAAGCACCTAGAAATTAATGGTACCTATTAAACCTGTGGAACACTGTAGGACGTTTTTCAGTATTATGTGCATGTATTTTGAAGTATAGTTAGAAATTTGATAATGAAACAAGAAAAGGCTTGAAAAATACATGAGAGGTAATATTTTTAAAAACATGACATGCACATAACATGCTTTGGTGTCATCATTTTGTAAAGTGTCAAAGCATCATATGAGCTCTTGGAAAGCTTTGATTTTTCCAAGTAATATGTAACAGGACCTAGCTTGGGGAAGTTAAAGAGTAATAACAGCAAATGCCCTGTTTGGGAACATGACAGATCTTGCTGTCAGTCTAGCAGACCACTACTTAGCTGCGTGACCTTGACTCCTCGCACTACTGTCCTACCTACCTCAAGGACTAAGAAATAACATATATGGAAACATTTAACCATGCATAAAGTACCATGCAAATTCACTGTATTGCATTAGTCCCTAAAATCATTCACTATCATGTAGTTCTGTGGTCCCCAACCCCTGGGCCATGGACCAGTAGCAGACCACGGCCTGTTAGGGACCAGGCCGCAGAGCTCTGCCATGCAGCCCCCAATTCTCCCTGCCCCCACACCCAACTGTGGAAAATTGTCTCCCATGAAACTTAAGAAAAGGGCAGGGTAGAGGGTGGCGGGGTGGGGGGCACACAGCAGGAGGCGAGCAGCGGTGAATGAAGCTTCATCTGTATTTACAGCCGCTCCCCATCACTCACATCACCACCTGAGTTCCACCCCCTCAACCCCAATCCCTGGAAAAATTGTCTTCCATGAAACTGGCCCCTGGTGCCAAAATGGTTGGGGACCACTGATAGTGGATTACTGTATCTGCCTGTAAAATACTAAACTCTAAATGCAACAGATAAACATGTTTAAGCAAGGGCAGTGAGGGCAAAGAAAAAGATAAACTGAGAATAGGCAGAGTGCATTTGCACAGGCAGTTGAAAATGTGTGACTAACTCTAATGAGAGAAGTCCAAGTTTGGATATAAAAGATTTGGAAACTAATGATGGCTGTGAGAGTGTTCTCTTAAAGCAATGAATTTCAATGGGGGATATATTGGGCTGGCAGAAGCTATCAGAATCTTGAACAATATTATATATAGGAAATAAAAACGTTTTACTGATTTTCTGAAGTAGAGCTAAAAAAGTTTAGCTGGGCAAAATATTGTTGGCTGGTGGACAGAGAATATCATTTGCATATGAGTGATTTTAAAATTGGAGGGATGAGGATGAAACCTCTTATTAAAATACTGTGTTTGGGGCTGGGTGCGGGGGCTCACACCTGTAATCCCAGCACTCTGGGAGGCCGAGATGGGAGGATCCCTTGAGGTCAGGATTTTGAGACCAGCCTGAGCAAGAGGCAGACCCTGTCTCTACCAAAGCTAGAAAAAATTAGCCAGGCATGGTGGCCAATACCTATAGTCCCAGCTACTTGGGAGGCTGACATGGGAGGATCTGCTTGAGCTCAGGAGTTTGAGGTTGCAGTGAGCTATCTGTCTCAAAATAAAACAAAAGCAAAATACTGTGTGTGGGGCCGGGCGCGGTGGCTCACGCCTGTAATCCTAGCACTCTGGGAGGCCGAGGCAGGCGGATCGTTCTGAGCTCAGGAGTTTGAGACCAGCCTGAGCAAGAGCGAGACCCCGTCTCTACCAAAAAATGGAAAGAAATTAATTGG
>NW_012141765.1:0-572 GCF_000956105.1 Propithecus coquereli
CTCTGGGGCTCCAGTCCTATTGTTTAATAGACAATATTTTTTTACACATTAAAATAAGAGATCCCTAGGCCATTACTTTGCATCGACAGCTGAGCACGTGTGAGACCAGAACAGCGAAGGTCCCAGCTGCCCTAAGATTTCTATAGAAAGACTCCCCACGTGATTATAGTTTCTCTGACCAGCCTGACTTTAAAAATAACTCTTTGGAAAAAATCTGATTGCCATTTTAATCTAGATGACAGAAATCATTTAATAGATAATTATTTATCTTCACATCTTACCAGTTATTCTAAAATTAAAGCTTTTAAAATAAAATCATTATATACTTGATACTACATAAAGTCAGTAAGTAGTGGTGTACTTTTACATTATTAATTGAGCAAAAATTGTGAAGTTGCCCTCGAAAAGCTTTTATATATTTAAAATTAAAAATATAAAAGCAATTTTTAATATGCTTGAATGCTCGGAAGTCAGCTATTCCTTGGCTTTTATACACCATCTGTGTGTGAATAACTATCACCAGCACAGATAGCTCCTTTGAACTCTGGACTTACACATCCAGCTGCCTACAT
>NW_012141765.1:10832-11547 GCF_000956105.1 Propithecus coquereli
CCTGGGCAACAGAGACCCTGTCTCAAAAAAAAAAAGTTCCTTCTCTGCCCACAGATCTACAGTGTCACCTAGTCTATATTCAAGAGTCCATTAGTATCGTGAGTCTGCTTTGGGCTCTGGTCTCTTCCATTGTTCCATTTGTCCATCCCCAGTCCCATGTCACGCTGTCTTAATTCCTACAGCTTTATCTGAATCCCGAGTGGGCAAGTCCACCAACCTGCTGCTGTTTTTCAAAACTGCCCTGGCTGTCTTGGGCCATTGCTCTTTGATATAAAATTGTACAATCAGCTTGTTAGGCTCAAACAAACAAACAAGCAAACAGAATTATATTAGAGTTGTATTACATTAAATGTTTAGATTAATTAGGGAAAAACTGACATATTTTTGATATTAAATTTTCCTTTTCATAAATACGTTCAGTTCTTACTTATGATTTTGAAAATATCTTTCAGTAACGTTTTATCATTTTCTACAAGCAAGAATGGGAAAGTGAACACCACACGCACTCACTATTAAACTGGAACTAAAAGATTCACACTCACGTGCACATCTATCTGGCAGTAAAATTCAGTGGAAATGAAGCTGGTGACGGGGGGAGGAAGGGACGGTAAAAATCACACCTAATGGGTACAATGCGCACTGGGTGATGGACACACTTATAACTTTGACTTAAACTGTACGAAAGTAATTCATGTAACCAAGACATTTGTACCCC
>NW_012141766.1:0-643 GCF_000956105.1 Propithecus coquereli
AAAAAACTAATGCTAGAACTTTAGGAACAAAACCACATAGGTAGTTGCCACTGTTTATTTGGAGCTGCATTCCAGATGCTCCTGAACAGTGCCATAGACAAGTGGGGACCATGCTGGTCTACACTGAGATAAGTTCAGAAAGTGAGGGTAAATGCTTTGAAACTTTTATATGCTAAGATATTGATCCTCAATGGAGTGGAAATAAAGCCTGGCCCCTCATCATAGAGAATTTAAGAAGTACTGCCCTAGAATTCACCTGTGGCAGAGTACCTGTCAGTGCTACACAGTGCCTGCTCACTTGGTGGTAATCCTTTGGGTGGAAGGAGCATGCAAATGACAAAGGAGTCAGGCCAGTGTTGCCTGTTCTGTTATGCCTCGTTTTGTCTGCTCACACAGTAATCAAACAAGGACCAGTTATGGTTTAGGAGTAGAGTCATTTAAGTTAAAATTCCATGAACCACCAATGCTAAGAGACTGGTTAAACTCGTGTATCTGGTGTTGTAAATGGCGAATAGTTAGGTTTCTCTGAGCACTCTACTGATGAAAAAAAAAGAAAATCCATTAAAGAAAGAAATATATTAAAAAAATAGTTCAGGATTTCCAATTTGATTTTCTTTCTTTTTTTTTTTTTTGGAGACAGAGT
>NW_012141766.1:693-2766 GCF_000956105.1 Propithecus coquereli
GTACCTGTCAGTGCTACACAGTGCCTGCTCACTTGGTGGTAATCCTTTGGGTGGAAGGAGCATGCAAATGACAAAGGAGTCAGGCCAGTGTTGCCTGTTCTGTTATGCCTCGTTTTGTCTGCTCACACAGTAATCAAACAAGGACCAGTTATGGTTTAGGAGTAGAGTCATTTAAGTTAAAATTCCATGAACCACCAATGCTAAGAGACTGGTTAAACTCATGTATCTGGTGTTGTAAATGGCGCATCTGCAGTGTATGGATTTTTTTGGCCAAATGGTTTTTAAATTCTATTTTATCATAGTTCTTTGCATTTTTTTCAGCAATCACAGAAAAAACTCATTTCTGTGTGCACAGGTCACAGTTGTCTCTCTTCTCCAAAAATTTGGTGAGGCTATACTAATCCATCAATGACAAGGGGGTAGGAGAAGGGCAAGTATCAAGTGAAGATTTGGGGATGGCTTATTGTTTCTGCTTTTAAAGTCTAGAAAGACTAGACTCTCAAGAGTTTAACAGCAACACTGACAGTACTGCAAGTTCCTTTTCACTAAATGTTTTTGGAACCATCACATCACAAAAGTTACTACCTAACCAGGCAGCCTCCCCCAAGGAATGCAGGTCAGCATGATACGAATCACCAGTTATAACAAGCCACCTTCACAGTAAGTCTTTACAACGAACACTTAACTCATTAAAAATGAAAGGAGACAATGTTCTTAAATATCTAAAGAATTTTTAGTGCAATGCCACTGGCACAGCAATAAAGTTAACTGGTAGAGCAGTCTCATTTAGTTATTTCCATTAAGCCTCTCAAAGCCAATGAAAATTCAAATATTTAAGAATAAAGCTAAAAACCTCCAAAACATCTAGCAAAACATCACTTTAAAAGAGATGTCTTGGCTGGGTGCGGTGGCTCATGCCTGTAATCCTAGCACTCTGGGAGGTCGAGGTGGGTGGATTGTTTGAGCTCAGGAGTTTGAGACCAGCCTGAGCAAGAGCGAGACCCCGTCTCTACTAAAAATAGAAAGAAGTGATCTGGACAACTAAAAATATATAGAAAAAAATTAGCCTGGCATGGTGGCGCATGCCTGTAGTCCCAGCTACTCAAGAGGCTGAGGCAGTAGGATTGCTTGAGCCCAGGAGTTTGAGGTTGCTGTGAGCTAGGCTGATGCCATGGCACTCTAGCCCAGGCAACACAGTTAGACTCTGTCTCAAAAAAAAAAAAAAAAAAAATTTACGTATTCAGGCTATTTTATTCAACACCACATACATACACATCACCTGGCACTGGGCCTAGTAGAGTGTGTGCAGGCAGGGACCGACCATGTTTGTGTTGTTCGCTGCTACATTCCCAGCACTAGTATGTGCCCACAGAGAACTGCTACATAAGTTCAGTGAAAAGCTGAATACAGACACAAAAATGGACTAAAAGGCACTCTCATCATACCTTCCCATAGGGATTAACACCAGTACTTGGGCTTGCTCATCTTCTTTCACTTACAGCCAAGATGAAACTACAGGGCATTTAATTATTTTAAAGACAGTAGCAAGGACAGCCTAGGGACCTTTTGCAATTAACTAATGGGGTGAGCCAAGACCCCTGGATTCTTCTCCAGATCTGCCAAGAAACCCATCTCCTCTCTCCAGGTCTCAATCTCTCTGCATCTGTAAGGTGAGAAGGTACCACTACTAACCTATCTCATTCCTCTGGCTCCTCCCTTCATTGGGTGAAAAGCCACATTTGCTGCTGCTGCTTTAGTCTAATCAAGAATAAGACAAAGGCATATTTCAAAGGCAACATGAAAGCAAAGGCTCCCCAGTTACCTAACAATTTCCTACACCACCCTAGGGAAGAAAGTGACAGCGAAAGATAATGGTAATATCTACTGTATTTTAAAGATTGTATATTAAAAGATGAGTAATGTGATTTCTTCTTTCTCCTTGTAAATAAATCCCATTAGATTATTTCTGTTTAAATTCATCTTAACTTCATAATTTCAAGGTGGCACTGATTTTTCATTTATTAAAATAACTTTCTCCAAGGGGGTAGGAGAAGGGCAAGTATCAAGTGAAGA
>NW_012141767.1:0-721 GCF_000956105.1 Propithecus coquereli
ACATTGAGCTGCAGTTCATCTGTCCACTGTCCAATCAGACGGTAGCCAGGGTGGGTGGTGTTTGTTGTCTGGTACTGAAAGATGTCATAACGCCCTGGTGCATCCCCGTTCTTGTTGAACATCACTGGAGTGCCAGCGCTACCTGAAGAAGGCAAGATAAAGAAATATTTCAGAGTTAAATAAGATTCCTTCTATTTCCTGTGGTAGGGATGACAATCTGCAGACCTGCTGAGGAGCAAGGGAGTTAGCAGATATCCCATTGTTTACAGGGTTCCCCCAGAATGGTCCCTGGAATTCATAGCGAGTTATCAGCATGGCCTGTGGATGCTAATTATGGGAGATGGGAAGAAAACTTGCCTCCCCTTTTGAACAGTTCTGCTATTTCTCACTATTTCTAAAATTTTATTCTAATCTTTTCTCCTTTCAGAGGAATAAAAGCTATATGCATTATTTTTCAGAGATAGCCTTAAGTTTTATTATGCTGCTGCTGCTAATTATTATTATTAGTTTCCATCTGACACTAAATTGTGGTCAGTAAAGAACAATTTCAAAAGCATAAATAAATTTTAAAAGGAGAAGGTAATTTTAAAAAATCAGTAAACAAGCAAAAAAGTTTATTTAAATATGTACTTGTCTACTCATTCCATTTAAAATATTTTTTTGATTATTTATAATTTTCTTGATATGATAACCAGTATAAAATTCTTTGTAGTGTGGTTCA
>NW_012141767.1:2656-3894 GCF_000956105.1 Propithecus coquereli
TCCGGAAAGAGAGACAATGCATTGCATCACAAGAGGCATACAAAGTTGCAGCTAATTCTGTGCTGAAGGTTACCTCTGCTGGAAGAGGGAGTGCGACATTACAGGTAGGACAGATCAACAGGGAAGTACAGCATCCTACAGTTATCAGTCTCAGGATTTTATGACACCATTGTCTATTAAAAAAACAGAAAAAAAATCAGAGCTTGTGGTAGGCTAAATAATGGTTATATATGTGCATGTCCTAATCCCCAGAACCTATGAATGTTACCTTATATGGCAAAAAGGACATTGTGGATATGATGAGGAAGCTTATCCTGGATATCCGGGTGGGCCCCATGCAGCCACAGTGGTTTTCATAACAGGGAAGTGAGATTGTCAGAGGAGGAAGGAGAAGATGAGAGGATGAAAACAAGAAGTTGGAATGATGCCAGGAAAGGGTCATGAGCTCAGGTGGTCACCAGGAGCTTAAAAAAGGCAAAGAAATGGATTTCCGCCTAGATCCTGCAGAAGTAACCAGCTCTGCCATCACCTTAATTAAAGCCCAGTGAAACCGTGTTGGATGTCCGGTCTATAGAACTATACGATAATAAATTACTGTTGTTCAAGCTACTAAGTCTGTGGTAATTTTCTATGGTGGTAACAGGAAACTAATACAGAGCTGGAGGACACAGAACGTCAAACTTCCTAATTTCACAGGTCAGGAAGCATACTTAAGTCCACAGAGAGGAAGGCACTTGCCCCAGTCACTCAGCTAATGAAACCAGTATAGTACTTAGCAACCGCCTTCAGAATCCTCTAGAATGGGTTTAAATTCCAGGTCCACCACTTAATACATGTTTGACCTTAACAAGTTATTCAGTCTTACTCCACTTCTGATTGTCACAAATTGTACCTTTCTCATAGGGTCCGAGTGAGAATTGAATGTAATAATGTATATGAAGGACTTAGTTTCATGCCTTCTACGTAATAAATGGTCAATAGATGGTAACGATTTTTTATAGTTTACATCTTTGTTTTATTTGCTAATATCTCAAGACCAGGCAGAACACACACCTTCAGTTATCAAGACTAACATCATTTCCAGTGCATCAAAGTTGCCTCTCCTAACTGGCATCTAATTTAAATTTCTCTATTGCTACAAACTTTTTTTTTTTTTTTTTCCAAACAGCAAGCTAGATCTCACTTTGAGAGTAGACACTGATCTATAAGCCACATTACTATTGCTTTGGTCCCACCAA
>NW_012141768.1:0-374 GCF_000956105.1 Propithecus coquereli
GTGCTAAAAGAAAAACAAACTGTCAACCAAGAATCTGGCAAAACTGGTCTTCAAAAGTGAGGGAGAAATTAAGACATTCCCAGATAAACAAAAGCGGAGAGAGCTCATTACCACTAGATTTGCCCCTGCAAGGAATTCTTAAGGGAGTCCTACGGGGTAAAATGAAAGGACACTGGACAATAATTTGAAGCTGTATAAAGAAATAAAGATGTCAATAAATGTAAATACATGGGCAATTATAAAAGCTGCCACTATCTCAATAATGGTTTGTAACTCCACTTTTTATCTTCTACATGATTTAAGAGACTAATAATTTTTTAAATTACTAGTCTAAAAGCTAGTATTATTGTAACTTTGGTTGTAACTCCCCATTT
>NW_012141768.1:9919-10772 GCF_000956105.1 Propithecus coquereli
CTTATATACTTAATTTTAAGTGACAGGACAGTAGAATAAAAATTTTATACTTAAAAAAATAGCCTAACTGAACTTCAAGAAAGTTAAAATTTTGTGCATCGACATTCTCAACAGAATAAAAAAATAATCCACAAAATGGAAGAAAATATTTGTAAGTAGACTTGAATAGATGTTTCCTCAAAGAAGATATACAAATGACCAGTAAGCACACTAAAAGATGGTCAAAAATCACAACTCATTAGGGAAATGAAAATCGAAACTACAATAAGATAGCACCTCACGCCTGTTAGAATGGCTACTACAAACAAACAAAACAAAACAAAGCAAATAGGCCAGGCCCAGTGACTCGTACCTGTGGTCCCAGCTACTCAGGAGGCTGAGACAGGAGGATCACTTGAGCCCAGGAGTCAAGGTTACAATGAACTATGATCGCACCACCGCACTCCAGCCTGGGTGACAGAGAGAGATCTTGTCTCTGAAAACATTTTTTAAATAAATGGTAAGAAGGTGGAAAATTGGAAACCTTGGCACTGTGGGGAATGTAAAATGGCAGTCACTGTGGAAAACAGGATGGCAGTTCCTCAAAAAATTAAAAGTAGAATTACCACATGATCCAGCAATCCCACTTCTGGGTATGTACCCAAAAGAATTGAAAGCAGGTCCTCAAGGATATTTGTACAGCCATGTTCATAGCAGCATTGTTTACAGTAGCTAAAACATGGAAGCAACCTAAGTGTACATCAGCAGATGCATGGATGAGGAAAATGTGGTCTACGCACGCAATGGGCTGTTATTCAGCCTTAAAAAGAAGGAAATTCTACAATCTGCTACAACGTGGATGAACCCAAAGGAC
>NW_012141769.1:0-13933 GCF_000956105.1 Propithecus coquereli
CTCCGCGAGGAAGCTCCCGACTGAGCAATCGGCCGGGATGACCTGAAAATAAAGAACTGCAGGGCAGAGGCGGCGCAGGGGCAGGCAGTAAGGCCACAGGGCACCTGGGCAGTCGGCCGAGACATCCGCGGAGACGACGGCCTGCAGCACGGCGGGCCAGGGCAGAGCGCTGGGGGGAGGGGAGTCGACTGATAAAACCAATTGCCTCTTGCCAAGTCGAACAAAAGCTGTGCAGGTGAAGTCTCTGCGAACAGGGCAGATTTACGCCAACCATAACCCTGTCCTCCCAAGATGGAAGCGTTTCAATGCGACACGTAAAAAGAGCAAATTAAACTGTAATGACAGCGACATTCGGTGGCAGGAACGGCCAGCATGCGCCTGCTGTTCTACCTCCCTCGACTTGTTAGCTGCTGGAGGGGTCTCTGGGAGAATACTGGTCCTGCCCGCTGGGGCCCGGCCCCTCCGCCTGGAAGCCCCCCTGGACCTCTATGTCCCCCATGTTCGCTGCTCACTGCACGCACACAGCCAGGCAGCCTGGGCATCCCGAGGACCACAGAGGACGGCAGTGGGCTGGCAGGGGGGAGTATGCGAGGTGGGAACCAGGGAGGAAGCTCGAGCCCCCTCAGACCCTTCAGGTCCCCCATAGGCCTGACGCAGAGCAGCACTCGCTGTGACACAGTGTCCGGAGCCATGAGGCCCGGCAGCTGCTTATCCAAGATGGCCGCGAGCCATGTGGATCGGCCTGCTTATCTAAAATGGCCGACCGAGCCCGCGCATTTGCAAAAGCCCGCGAAAGAGCTTGTAAGTTTCTATTTACCCATTATGACGTAGCCCTTGAAAGCCGCCTGAGGGTTTCCTTATATGGAAATCCTTTGGCTGGAAAGCCAGAGCCTCGGAAAGCACCGCCCCTTTACTGTTACTTCCTCTTTCTGCCTTACTTAAGCCTCTGCCCTACTGCCAATAAACGAGACTTGATCAGACTCCTGTCTTGTCTCCATTTCTTGTGTCTCCTGCCTCTCCCAATTCCCACTCCCCCCTCCAGGGTCCGCGTTGACTACCCCGCGGGTCGGGACAACACAGGACTCAGCACTCTCCGGGGTGCCGGTCACACCCAGCCACTTGGAGAAAGTCCAGCAGGGGTGGTGTGGCAGGCCCTGTGAGCACGTGTCATCGAGAATCTGGCCAAACTCCGGCCTATCTGACAAGGGGCTGTTCCTGCAGGGGACAGAGTTAGCACAGGGTGGCCCACAGCCCGTCTCTCCACCCCCAACACCCCCACTCCGAATGGAATAACAGCAACCCCGTGTGGTTCCCTGGGCCTGGGCGCTAGCTGCGTTCCCTAAGGGGATGACAGCGGAGTAAGCGCCCAACCAGCGTCCAGGATCTGGGGGGTGAAGAATGAATGCTAAACCCTTGCAGTAACAATCGCGATTTCTTGAACGTTCTTTGGGAGGCTGTGGCCACGTCTGCACTGGGAAATGAAAAGGCGCCAGAGGAGGGATCTGGTACCCTGGCCTGACGCACCCTCCTCCCGCAGTAGGAGGCAGATGGCTGCTCACGTGGGAGGCCCGTCCACAGGAAGTTGGCCCTGGAAGCTGCTCCGGCCACGTCTGTTTGGGGACACCCGGGTTCGTGAGCCACCTGCACAGGCCGGAACTGAAACCAAACCGAACAAGAGGTGTGGCTGAAAGGCGGAACCCCGAACCGGCCATGTCGCTCAGCAGCCGAGCAGAGTGACAGAAGAAGACCGGCGAACACGACCACACTGCTCCCGTCCTGAACACGTCATACGCGCTTCCTCACTGAATCCCTTCCACGGCCCTGAGAGGGTGGCACGCTCCTCATCCTCACTTTCAGCCCAAGGGACTCGCCACTAGCCAAGTCGCAAGGTCAGGAGTGACTAAGGCAGGGATCAAACTCGAAACTTGTCCTCCACAGGGACCGTGCGTAGGTCTGCCTCTTGGTCGGCCCGGCCGTTTCTGCCAGAGCTGCGTGCACGCCTGTGCTGGCCTCAGCGCCGCTGCTGCAGGTGCACGCCGCGGAGCGCGGGCGCACGCGCACCTGAAGGCAGGCAGGAACCTCCACAGCACCCCATGGGCTGCGCCTGCACCACCCCCTGCCCAACGACGGGCGAATGGAGGAGCCAGTTGCAGCTTCTACTCCAGTGGAACACAAAACACAGAATGGTCAGCTGCAGTCACACAACGACGTGCATGGGGCTCACAAACGTCACGACAGCTACAGAAGCCAGACGTGAAAGGCTGTTGCCCTGAAGTTCAATGTTGGGCAAAACGAATGCAGAATGTTCTAACTTAAGAAGCTGGTTACCCTTTGGGGAGGGAAGGGAGGCTGCAAGGGGCCTGGGGGAGCTTTCGGGGAGGGGGGAAGATCGTATGTGTGACGTGACCTGGGCGCTGGCCACACTGGGCTCGCCGGTCTGGGAGAAGCCATCCCGCACTTAGCATTTGCGCATTTCTCAGGGTATGTGTTCTATCCCAACATGTTTTTAAAATACCATGCTACAAAACATGACTCGCTGGAGGAGTTGAAGGGTTAGCGATGCTGGGAGCTCCCTGCCAGGACTCGGGGACAGACGCTGCTGGAGAGTAGGGGCCGTGAGGACAGCAACCCCGGCGTCCTAACAAGATGCTGAGTGAGAGACGGAACCCGCGCTCGCTGCCCTGGGAATGGCGCCCGGCTATTTTTAGCGGCTGCTCCTGGGCAAGGCTGTGGTTTGACATTTCATCCCAAACGGCGTTGCTGCCCTGTGTTATTACAATCAATCCAGCCTCTCCAAGGGTCTGATATTTTGCTTTAAAATAGCTGAGCCGCCGAGCTCTCTGCCAAATGACCTTGTAAATTATTTCCCATGATGCCGTGAGGCAGGGACACAGGTTGGAGGCAGACGTTCTTTCCAGGGTGGCGAAAACACCCATCCTGTCTTCAGACGGCCCCAGATGTGTGATCCCGGCTCGGCCTCTGTGCCTCAGTTTCCCAATCTGTAGAATGGAAGCTGCAGTTAGTATCTGGTTGTGAGGAGCCAGAGGTGACACGCATGAGCTTACGCAGTGTCCGGCACGGGCTCCTCAATGACAGATACAGTCCCACGCCTGCTGGGGAACAGCAGGGGAGAAGGCGTGCGCGGACTGCTCTGGTTAGAATGAGGGTGTGCAGGTGTGTTGGCCTGACCCTGGTCCACTGAGCTCCCAGGGTGACAGAGGTGGCCACGTCCACTCTCCAGCACGTGGCCCTAGGAGCTTGGCTGGAGACCGAAGTCATCCAGACCCCTGACGCTGGCGCACTGCAGTAGGAGAAGCCCACGCCCGTGGCGAGGGGGACGCTTGGGGCAGAACCATGCTGGGGCATCCAGAGCCTGCTGAGGAGGGGGCTGGAGAGACTCTGAATCAAGCCCAGGAGCAGTCGGAAAGCAAGGCCGGGGGCAGAGGGATGCGAGGACAGTCTGCGTGAAAACTGGACACAACAAACTGGAAATAGCAGCTCACGGAGGGGAGAAGGGCGGAAAGAAGAGGCTGTTGGAGTAGATTTCTGGCAAGAACAAAAAAGGCAGATGCAATTGTTCCGCCTTTATTTGTAACTGGGTACAGAGCTTCTTTCCTGGTTATAGTTAAGAGAAAGGCGGTGCCCACACTGGGAGGGCCACGGAGCGCTGAGTGCCATCCCAGGAGCACCGAGCACCTATCCCTGGAATTTCCGTGCGGACGGACACCTCAACTTGGCGGAACGCACGGCTCAGTCACCTCTTTACGAAGGACACTGCGACGGAGCAAGGGCGCCTCCGACAGACAGTACGTGTAGCTCAAGGTGAAAGACCTGCCAGCGGTCGCCCCGCAGCCCTTAGGACGCGGGTTCCCTCTTTCTGTCCGCTGGGACACCACGATCCGAGCTCCCAAGCGTCCGCGCCGGCCGTGCGGGTGTGGCCCGCCGTGCTCCGTGGGCATCGTACGGCACGCGCAGCCCCCTTCGCCAGTCTGGGACCTGCAGGCTCCCACTCGACGCTCACCACGGGGTGACCACATCGAAGGGTGGCCACACAGGCGACCCCCCAGAACTAGGAGCCCGACGGTGATGGACCATGTGTAGGGTCTGCCAGTGCTGGGCCGCGTGGAGAGTTTAAAGTTTTCCAACTGCTCGCTAAATGCAAACGCCAGGGCCTTTCACGTGAAATAAAACATTCCACTCTCCTTTTCTGTTAACTCAATGTGTGATCCTGACCCACAAGCTGTGCCTGAGTGCTGGTGGGCACAGAAGGAGGACCAGCCTCTTGTTTTCAGGTGAAGTGTGGGGCCCAGCCGTGCAGTGGCTCGTGTGTCCTTGTCCCGGCCTCCGGGGGGGGGTCCTGGGCCCTTCCTGCCCCCGGAGCTGCTGCCACCCGTGAGCGGCTCCTACAAGACACCACTGTTACAGCCATAACTCCCTTCGCCACATCCCAGACTGCTCCGGGACTGAGCGTGCGGCCAAAGCTCCTCTGTGTTTTCCGAGGTAGCGCAGACTCATTGCCCTAGCCCAGCGGTGTCGCCGAGGGTCTGCCGGCTTCAGGCCCAGGGGCTTTGGCTTCAGTAAAAGTTCGGCTGGTCGGTGATGCCCGTGGCCCTTTCATGGGCCAGTGACAAGGGGCAAGGACAGAAGCCTGCAGTGACCGGAGGCCAGGCCGAGGTGCCTGGGACGGCGACGAGGGAGGGAGCAAGGCAGCGACCTCCATCCTACAAACGGGCGGCCGCCACTCACCCGCAGCTGGTTTCGGCCACACCAGGATGTAGGCACCGCTGCCAGGGTTTGTAAAATTGTTTTTAAGAGAAAAGAAAACTGGTTGAGTCTCAGAGATGAGATCTGGTCAAAGGTTAAAGGTTTAAGGCCTACGTGAGAGCAGCCTCACGCTGGAACACCCAGGGCCCGCGGGGCACCCGGCATGGCTCTACCCCAGGACAGCTGTGCACCGTGGTTACCTTATCGCTTCTGTGCCTCGGTTTCCACCCTGAACCCCGGGGAGGGGGGCATGGCAAGGACGTGGCCTGGGGGCTGCTGGAAGGAGCGTCCCTGCTCCCAGAACGGTGCCTGGCCTTTGCCCACGTTGCTGCTCAAAGTCAGCCTCAGAAGGAAGTTAACGCCACAACCCCAGCGCCGCGCCGTCACAGCCCCCAGCGCCGCGCCGTCCGACCCCCAGGGACGCTTGTGCTCTCCCTCCCGCCACGCCCGGCGGCCCGGGTGGCTTCACGGCCTCTGGGCCTTCTCCGCCCATGGGCAACGGGAGGTCCCCAGGGCAGGGAGGCCGAGCCTGGGACCAGCTGCCGCAGGGCCTGCTCTGTGCAGGTGGAACAGCCAGTGGCCACAGCTGTGCGGGTCTGGACAGGGAAGGGCACCCACCCGTGGGACAGAGGCCTTTGAGGTTCCATGGCAGCTTTGCTCGCTGGCAGTGTGGCCCTTTTGGGTGGGGGCAGCTGAGGGCGTGCAGGCCTTGCCACGGCCGGAAACAAAACCCAACCGGTGCTCGGACCCCACTATCGCAAAATAATTTTGATGGACTGAATTTGTAATTTACCAAAACAAACAAAACAAGCTCAATGACAGCTCCCTCAATGTCCCCACGAAGACCGAGGAGTCCCCTTTTAGGAAGTCACACTCCTGTGTTCACGGTGACAAGACAGACCTGTTCCTGGCCTCGGCATCCCGTCCCTGCGGGCTCACCTGCCCTAGGTCCTCAGTGTCCCCCAAGGAGCAGGGACGACGGGCCATGGAAACCCCGCTCTGGCCTGTTTAGTCTTCGGAGCCGGCAGTGGAACATTTTTAAGTGATTGCTCATGAAATGCCTTTTTCCTCTCACCCAATTCATCTCCCTTCGATGACCTACTTTCTGTCGTCTCTGAGCCAGCACTCGCAGAACTGGGTCGTGTGGGAGTGAGGCCGCAGCCACGGAGGTTTAACAGACTCAGCCGTTTAACCTCCCGTTCTTCCCGGCTGCCGCAGCATGAAGCTTGTTACGTGGTGGAAATGAGCAGCCAGAGGCCCAGTCGATTTGAATGATCCGGTCTCCCCTTCCCTCTCCAAGGCCTGGCTGAAGAACCCCTGGGGTCGTCCAGCTCAGGCTCACGTGCACACGCGGGCACACAGGCACACCCCAGTGACCGCCGCGGTAACTCTTGAGAGACGACACTCTGGTGCGGCGACCAGCCAGCGGGTGTTGATCAGAGAGTGTTCAAGGTCTGAGGGCCGAGCCCCCGCTGGCCCCGTGCCTGGCGGCAGGACAGGAGCCTGTCTCCGACTCCTGACCAGCCGTCACGAGAGCCGGCAGCCCGCCTTGCGTCGCGGTGAGCACGGGGGCTCGACTGCAGACTCTGCGACGGCAGATCATAGGGCCGAGTCAACGCCGGGGGTGTTCTCGGCTCCCTGGGGCATTTCGGTGCCGCACCGCTCTCAGGGTGGATAAAGGGAATTCTGCCTCTATGGGAGCTTATCAGGAATGTAAGAATTTTCCAGGTGAGAGTCTCCCAATTTAGTGTGTCAATGCCCCCCGAGCAGAAAGTCCACGCTGAGGACGGGATGACAACCTCAGGCAAAGTGATCGGCTGTTTCTGATTAGGAAGCTCTGCGCTCTCAACGTCTGCCGGCCACTCGCCAAGCACGAAAATCTTCTCTCTTATCTTTCTTTCTCCATCTATAAAATGGCCACAGAGTTGCTTAATGCATCAACATGTTTTATGAATTCACGAGCATATTTGTAAAAAGCTATAAATGGGCTTAAATGAATGCCGGAAAGTACCAAGTGCCGGTCAAAGCAGAGGTAAGCTTCTTTGCGACTCTTTTTCCTGGTAGCTGGGAGGGCGAGTTCCTGGGTCCACGGTCTGGTCTGGGCTCATTCGCTTTAGTGGCGGGTTTTTTTTAAACACGAATTCACCACTGCAGTGAACACAGGCGGGAACCACAGCGCAAACCAAGGGACTGGAGGGGCCGTTAGGGGACTGGAGAAAACCCAAGGTGACCTCTCGGCCAGCGGCTCCAGTGTGCATTTCTAGGCCTGGCGCCGTGGAGCGGGCCTGGGGACTCTGACGTTCCCCAGGTGACTCTGCCGCACACAGCCCGCAGCAGCACGCGTCCCGACAGCAGGGACTGCCCTGCGCGTGTGCCCGCCGCCTCACTGCCTGATCACCTGCCTCCTCTCAATGATCAGGACACACCCTCCCACCACTTTTGTCACTCGTGTCACCCCCAAACAATCCTGCTGTGGATGGTCAGCCACTAAGCAGTCACGGGGAGTGGCCTAGTCCCCAGGTTGGCTGGCACCTCCCAGCACCTGGGGGCCGTTTGTAGGGTGGCAGACAGCCGTGGCATGGTCTGTGAGGCGAATCTCTCTTCTCTGTAGCAAGTCACCAGCCCACCTGGCCAAGCGGGACTCGGTCAGTCCCTGTGCCCACCCACCCCCCTGCCGGAGCCCAGCCTCCCCACACAGCCCGTGCACCAGACACCTGCCCCTGCGCACCCCAGCGCTGGGCCTCGTGCGCTAAATCACGATCCTCCCGGACAGATCAGAGCTCCACAGAACGCGGTTCCGGCCCCGGGAAGCACACGCAGGCGCCAGGGCGCAGCTCCGGCACTTGTCCCCTTCTCGAGCACCACTCGAAAGGAGCGTCCCGGAGGACAGACGCCAGCGTGTTCAAATCACTAAATTTCCGGGTTGAAGATCTTTCTGATCAGATTTTCAAACAACTTTAAATGAGTAACACTCCACTGGAAACACACACGCAGAGCTACACGGGCTCTCAACAGGGAGACTTCAGACGCTGAATATAGACGCAACTGATATTTACCATCTCCAAACGACGTTAACCCAGCCATTAGCCGAGCTTACAATTGATTTTAATGAGAACCTTCGCCATATGGAAAATCCTCCCGCCCCCTTTCCCTCTTTCCCTCCCCTCTTTTACCCCCAAAACATGAGGCTCAGCTCACAACGTCCCGATACCAGCTGCGCGGAAACCTCGCCGCGCTCTGCATCTGGGATGGCGATCTGCTGTCTTTCCGGAGACTTCCATGGTCCAAGTCTCTGCTCAACTGTGTTGCTTGAGGTCACCAGAGCCCGCTGCTGTCTGGAGGGGCAGAACCTCTGAATTTCAGCCCCTTCTCCCCGTCTACCGGTCTACAAACTCGTCCCTCCTGCCTCGCTGGGCCTTTGGGGCCTTCGGGGTGGCCCCGGCTGTGTGCGCACCTCCCACACAGACCCACAGACCGCCGGCTGCTGTGGGGATGCCACGGCCTGTGCCTCTGCCTGCCCCGCCCTCCCCTGCTGTCCACGGCGGCCATGGGGTTGACTCATCCACACCAGGCGTGGTGACCCCACACCTCTCCCAAAGGCTGGCCCTAGGGCCTGGGCTGAAGCCAACAGGCTGGCATCCCGGCACCTGGCGCTGGTCCAGGCAGTGAGCATGTGCCCCCACCAGCAAGGGGGTGAGGCTCCTTCTGTCCAGTGGACGCTGACACAGAAGGCCACGCTGCAGAGGCAGCATGGGGCATGGGGGGGACCCGGCTCTCCCCACCCCGAGTGCTCGCCAACCGAGCCAGAGCCCTCCTTGCCCTGTGGGCTCCAGGAGGTGAGCTGGCGCTGTCCATGCCCAGCCCTAACATGACGGTGGAGTTCCTGTGCACACGGGAGCAGCACAACAGGCAGAACGCTCAACTCCTGCAGGGACCCGCTCCACACCACGCAGCAAACCAGGGCCGCACTGTCCTTACTGAGAGCTGCCCACCCTCGCCCTGCCCCCTTTAATCCCCACCACACCCAGTGGCCACTCAAACATCCCCTTTTGCAGCCAGGCCCTCCCTCGTGCATGCTCATCTCCGTTCTCTCTCTGTTCCAAAGCCTGTCCCTGCCCGCCACCTCCGCCAGAATGGCTGACCCCGAGGCCAGGGTCTGGCCTCTCACCCTTGATCCTGCTCTGTGTCCACCGCCACGCCAGGTGCTGGGCGGGCCTTCCCAGCACAGGTGACCCACCACGGTCGGCAGCTCCTTATTAGCGAGCTCAGGGCCTGAGGCTCCGCGTGCACAGGTGCCGGGTGGTCTGCACCTGCTGGGGACCAGCTTCTAACCAGTGGGGCGGCTCCTCCAGGCGTCTGCACCCAACTGTGGGCAGGAAGACCCAACGCAGCAGGCACACGGCTGCCTGGACCGTCTGTGCTTTGCACGTGGAATCCATTCGCATATTTACTTGCCACAGAGGAGGGCGCAGCGTTCCCCGAGACAGCACTTGTCATACCGCGACTGACCGACAACACGCGTTTCGGTGGCGCAGGGAGGATGCTCACGGTCTTGCAACGTTAGGGGGAAAGTGCGCAGCACAGACGTGTGTGCCGGCGTGAGTTCTCGCTGCGAGACAGTGTGCGGAGCCAGCTGAACACACCAGAACACCGACAGTGATTTTTATTTCCTGGTGGTGGAATAACAGTGTTTTAAATTATCCTGCTTATACTCTTTAAAATGAGCCTTCTATTTTAGAATAGTTTCAGATTTCCAGGAAAGTTGCAGAGAGCACAGAGAGCTCCTATGTGCTCTTCACCCAGTTTCCCCTGCTGTGAACACCTTCCTCAGTACTGAGAACTGAAAATAAAATCCGAAGCCCCCAGATGCCTGAACCGACCCCCTCTTGGCCAGGGGGGCCCCAGAGAAACCTCGAGATCCGAGTTCCACACCCCGTTGCACCCCTTCCGTTTGTGCTCGTTAGACTCAACACGGACCAGCATTAATGTTAATAAAACAGAGACCACAAGACTGACGCAACAGACTCCTTGTGGCAATAAGACACCAAATTATCTTGGTTTTTCCTTCCTCTGTAGCAGCTAAGCCAACACTGGCGTCAAGATAAGCAACGCTGAAACAGCTGCAGCTCAGCATGGCCAGAAGCTGACTGGCCTGTTCCACAAGCCACAGCCGCAGCCTTGATTGGACAAGAGACTGATTTCTGGAACTTTCTCTTGACAAGAGACCACCGCCCATGGGCTGGTTCTGGCCTGTTACAGAGGCTGCACACTGAGTGCCCGACTGAAACACATTTATATGTTCCGTCTCCACCCCAAAGTGAACACGGGATACATGTAACATGTATGTTTATTTAGTACGCATAACTTAGGACCCCCTCATAAATATTCGTAGGTTCTCCTGTGACCTGTTGAACGTGTGTGGTTATCTGGCCACTTGGCACAAAGCGCCGGCCCCAACCCGCTCCTGTGAAATCCCCGCTTGGTTCCCGCCAGGGACCTGTTCCCAGCTCGGAGGGTGTGTGCCCCTCCTAGGACATGAAGCTGTCCTCTCCAAATGTGTGGATCTCATGATTTTGGGGTTTTTTTTGACAGCATGGTATATTTGTTACAATTAATGAGTAAATTTTAATACACTGTTATCGATTATAGTACCTATTCATTCAGCTGTCCTCAGTTTCCCCAGAATGTCCCATCTGGGTCCCAGGATCCCACTCGGGACCCCAGAGGACAGTGAGGTCTCGTGTCTTTGGGCGCCTCTTGGCTGCCACAGTCTCTCAGACTTTCCTTGTGTTTGACAACCCTGACAGTCTGGGGAGAATGGCCCAGGTGTTTGTAGGATGCACCGTTTATTCTTACCTGCTCCGCCCTTTGTTTTCCTAAAGCGACAGCTTGTCTCTGAGACATCGCGAACCCGCTGCGCGGCTGGTTTTTCCCACGGCCTCCTTCCGCCAAGCGCAGAAGCTACCAGGAAGAGCCGCCGTGCTGGCCAGCGGTCTCACGCGCTCCCCGAAAACCCTTCCTCTACATTTGGATTCCTGGCTTCACATACGAACTAAAAATAAACCAGATCTACTTACAAAATAGCTGTTGAGTGAGCTAATTTAAAACCACATTCTCTGCAGACGGTTATTATCATCAAGACCGCTCTGCGTTGTTCTACACTCGCCTAATTAGATGTGGTACCAAAACCTATTTTGGCTTTTAGAAAAATTACCTTTGGGGAAAATGTATGTATTTATAAATGTCTGTGTATGTGTGTGTATGTACTTATTTTTAGTTGTTGCATCTGACGTGAGAAGCTACATTCTACTAAAAAACTCACACGACATGTTGCAAACTCACTTAGGAAAAATAAATACTCCAAACTCTCAAAATGGGGCATATTTCGCTAAAGCTGCGTCACAGGAAACCAGACCAGAGCAGTTACAAGCGTAGTTCTTCCAGGGGCCTGGGGCATCCACGGCCTCACGTCTAAACGGTGGGACTCGGCTGTTTCTTTGCTCAGAGCTTCTAGGTGCTGTGATGCCTCCCGGCCCACGCAGACCACAGCTCCTCTCTAAAAGGCTTGAAACCTAACCAGCGCCAGCCTCTCCCGTCTCCCATTGGGCCCCACCCAGAGTCAGGTGGAAGAGCAGTTCCCAGTTAACAGTCCTCACCTTGGGACCCACAGAACCTTCTGCACGTTGCTACTGACGCCACGCGCAGGTGCGCCCCACACTAGGGCTGGCCGGGCCTGTTCTCTCCCCAGCTCGTGCAGGTGGACTCCTGCGTATCACTCACAGCAAAATTATTCGCACCTAGTAGGTGCCACACAAATATTCACGGCATTAATTCTTCGGTACATTTCAGCCTAACTCACAGAGTTAGTGAAATGGGGCTTTATCCGTACGGAGGAAGGAAACAGACAAGACGGTGTAGATGCCATTTAATGTACTCGGCAGCTCGTTCTCCAAATCTTTCACCCAACAGACCCCGAAAGCCAGCTCCGACTGGGACCGGATCACCAGTGGTAAGAAATGTGAACTGCAGGAATACACGCAACCGCACCGTTAAACATTCACGCCGCATTCATCACGCTCCAGGTTTGAGGCTGAGCTATTACTGCAATTGGATTTTAATAAGGACAGAGAATTGTCCAGAGTTTTGTTTTTCGCTTGCACCGCATACGAACAGAAGACACATGAGCTTCTTCCCGCCACCCAATGTGTAAGTTTCCTGACTCATAACTTTGGAAAAGGCTCATTTCTTTCACGGTGCATCAGCCTCTGCCTGCTCCCCTCTCTGATCCACGTAGGTGTTTACCAGCAGTGATGAAGTCACCTCATGGCTGCTGTTCTGCACATTTGGAATTCTCATGGGGAGCAAAGGACTATTCAGTCCTGTACAGGATGAGATTAATTTGTGGTACTTTAACCGCATTTGTCTAATCAAGCTCCAGGGTTTGATGCTATCTCCAGACTTTTAACGGACCCGGCAGAGTTCTATGCATCTGAATTTGTTTCTAAACAAATCAATACAATTTCTCCACTTTTATCATCACAATAGGGAAGGTTTGACAAGGAACAGAAATACCGCGTGGACCTTGGTCTGCTACAGCACATCCCATAAACCCACCCACGTCGGTGCGCGCAGGTGGGAGGACGGCGCTTCCCTGAGAATGCATCGGACCCCGCGCGCTGGGACTCAGGACTCTCAGGCTCACTGTTCCCGTCTGCCCTTTCTCCACCAGCCTGAGCTGGGTGCCCACGTGTGCCAGGCAGGGTGCCGAGCAGTGAGACGTGGAGGAATGAGGACAGCCCGACCTACGTCTCCTTGGCCCTGTGCAGGGCCCCCAAACGTGTGCCGCCGGAGTGGGTGCAGCATCAGGAAGGCAGCTGTTCCGTGGTCGAGGCAGACAGCATCGGTCAGGGCCGACCGCCTTGCCCACGGCCGAACTCGGACTCCTCCATCCAGGGCGCTAACTCCTCTCCTGGGGTCCCAAGACGCAAAGACAAGATGGAGCGTCACCCTCCGAGTCTTTCACGGTCTTGACTCCGTGTCAGGTTCCGGCTGACCGCTTCCGAGGGCGCCGCCCGGCGGCTGTGGAGCACACACAGCCTGCTTCCAGAGAGGTTAGCATCGCACCGCCCTGGAGACAGGCCAGCCACGAACGTCCCGGGCGACCGCGCCGCCCTTCTCCCGGCCCTTGTCTGCGTTTAGCGCTTTTCAGCCACCGCCTTGCGGCAGACTTTGAAACGCCCCACGCCGAATCGCCGCCCCGTCCCCTCACGTCACCCACCTCGCTGCCGAGACACGAATGAAAGCTGATGCGGATTTCAAAATAATTTCCACAGGAAAACAGCCTCCAGCCCTACATCTTGAGCTAATCGTTAAAGAGTGAACAGGGAGCGCCGAGCTGCGCGTGGAGGGGAAACGCCCTCCCCCACACTCGGGGCGCCGGAGCGGCCGCCTTTGTTGTTCCATCTTTTTCCCGTTAAATCAGACACTTCTTCTAAACAGGCCCTCGGGGAGGGGCCGGAAAGTGATGAGAGCGTGCTGTGTGGGCGCGACCGTGCAGCGTGTGTTTTCCGACCGACTCTGCGCCGAGAGCGAGGGGAACGGCACCGGCACATCAGGAACGCAGCCGTGCACCTGTGTTTCTGGTTTCAGTCTGGCCCATCAGCCAGATCTGCACGCCGCAAAGACACCCTCTGCCCCGTCCCGACGGTGCCTGGCACGCCGGTGAGGCCGTGGACTTAACGGAGAGAATTCAGCCTCTGAAAATGGCCACGAGTGTTTGCGCTTGGGAGGAAGGGGCTCTGCCTTCTGTATGTGTCTGCGGGTCTCCTACAAGCCCTGCTCTTGTTTGGGTGAAGAACACAGCACAGCCATGCAGCACTAGCTACGCGGTGTGGACAAGACGGCTCCACCACCTACGCGCTGTAGGGTCGCAGGCAGTTACCTAACCCTGTGGTCCCCAACCCGGGCTACAGCCCGGTACTGACCTGAGCTCCCCCCAGGCCCATCCATGGAAAAATTGTCTTCTGTGAAACTGGTCCCTGGTGCCAAAAAGGTTGGGGACCATTGGCTTAACCTCTCTGGGCCTCAAAATCCCTGAGGTCAAAACTGCCCCCCAGGCGAGGACCCTTGAGTTAAGTGAGAGAAGGCCCCGGACGTCACCACAGATCAC
>NW_012141770.1:0-464 GCF_000956105.1 Propithecus coquereli
CAGAAAAATATTCTGATTAAAGTTAGTGGTCAGAATTCTTCATCCCATGCATAACCCCAGAATTAAATTTCCCCAAGTTCAAAATCTCATTACCAACCAGATTATCAATTATAATCTCAATGCCCAAAGACAACAAGTTATTCATGGTCTGTCATCCCAATTGTTTTCATGGAAGATAATGAATGGGAAATTGCCTTGTAGCCTGAAAGGTATATTTAAAAAGTTGTTACTCTCATTAGATGTTCAGGAACAAATTATTACCCATATTTTAAAAGCCCCACGTGATATGCAAAGCAATCCATAATAGAACCTGTAGACTCCATTGGCCTCAGCATGTACATTCTACCTTGCACCATGGCAACTAGAACATTTATCTATTACCCCTACCTCACGCTCCCAATACTCCATACTCACATATCACCCCAAAGTGCCCAGTGCTTTTTTATGCTCTGTTCCTTTATGTT
>NW_012141770.1:1764-3006 GCF_000956105.1 Propithecus coquereli
CCTCCACCCACTGATGTATAGCTTTAGCACAGGAATATTTAATATATTATAGTCATCAGATTTAAAAGCTGACAGACTCACAAAACCATTCATATACTATAATTATTAATTTGCCCTCTAATCATCTTCCTAGACCAGGGATTCTTTGAAGGCAAGAATGGATCTTGCTAATCTATATATCCTTTCCTAATTCCTTGCCCTGATATATCAGGCACTTAGAAAATATATTTGAATAGATTAGAATGTATTCATGGTCAATTCTAATATAACAATAATAGCTAACTTTATTAACTGTTATAATCTGTTCTGAGGGGCAATTTCACTCATTCTCACAATGATCCTTTGAGGTGGGTACTATGATTATCTCCATTTTAGAGATGAAGAAACTGAGACCTAAAGAAATTAAGTAACTGACCCAAAGGCACATAACTACATAACAGAAGTGGTATTCGACTTTACTCCAGTAAAATCTTTATATTTTCAAGGCTCATGAATATGTTAAACCACTCTCCAAAGTACCTCAGCAAATTCCTGAAGGGACCCAACTCCATGTTTTTGTCCCTGTGTTTGGAAGCTATGTAAGCCAGGCTAAGCTAACTGTTATAACCAACAACCCCAATAATCCAGTGGCTTTCACAGCAAAAGTTTATCTGTTATTCAATGTCTGAGGCTCCAGGGGATGGCAGGACCACAAAGTAAACAGAGCCTTGGAGTCCTCTGCCTTGTCTTCCACTCACATCCTATTGGCTGAACTCAGTCACATGACCATGCCTCATGGCAGGGCAAGGTGGGAAATGTGTTCCAGCTATGAGGCTGAGTAGAAAAGGAGAAGGCAGATATCGGTAAGCACTAACAGCCTCTACCCAGAAAACTCGGGAACTCAAGATTCAAAACCAACATCAGAGGATGTTAGAGGCAGAGTGGAAACAGACTTTTCAACTCTCTTGCAAGCTTTCTATTTTCCATTCCTCACTCTAAACTTCTCTGACCCATTAGCAACTGCAGCATCTCCTACTGCTAATATAGTAACTGAAGAGATTTACTTAAATCTCTAAAGGATATCATTTATCTTTTAAGAAAAAAAATAATCAAAATTTATTTCTTGCCCTATGGATGTATTGGGAAATGTCATTTTCATTGCATGAAACTGCTTCCCTTCTGGAAAAATTTATTGCCAGAAAACTCTTAATAGCAAATTCTCTGAACACACTTAAGATTTTAAATTATTTGTAAATATTATAT
>NW_012141770.1:7348-7769 GCF_000956105.1 Propithecus coquereli
AAAAAAAAAAAAAGAGCGATAATTATCTGGTGCAAAATGTCAATAGTGCCAAGGTTGAGAAACTCTGCTCCAGGAATAGGGAAGAAAAAATTAATTTCCACTGAGGGATGTGGTCAAGCTTCTGAGAGCTAGTGATATTTGAGCTGGACCATGAACGATAAGTAGGATTTGACAGATGTGGGTACAGAGAGCAAGAAACTACTCCTGGGGTCCCTGCTTGGACTCTATAGCAAAGTACACACAGGCAGAGCAGACCATTTTATGGAGTTGGCAGGTAGTAAGTAGCCATTTCCCCCCACCCCATCCCCAGTCCCATATCTTCACGTGGTTTACCTTTTATTAATAGTTGGGACCAAGTGCCAAAACTTCAATGTGTCACTCCACGAAAACAAAATCAATTGAGGTACTAAGGTGCATGAGA
>NW_012141770.1:10149-12082 GCF_000956105.1 Propithecus coquereli
ACTGTTGAACTTAAACTTATGTTTCCAGAAATGATTCAGACATTTTATGATTATCTATTATTTAATTTACTTTAACACTTCAATCTACTGAAAAGTATCATAAAACCATAAAACACACACAGTCACAAGCAGATATTATAGATTCGTAAGATTTTTTTATTTGCCATTTTTCTTTTATTTATTTATTTTTTTTTTTAATTTCAGCATATTATGGGGGTACAGATGTTTAGGTTAAGTATGTTGACCTTGCCACCCCTCCCACCCACGTCCGAGTTTCAAGCATGTCCATCTCTCAGATGGTGTACATTGCACTCTTTGTGTATGCATATACCCGTCCCCTCCTCCCCCCCACCCCACTTGTCCAACATCCAATACATGTTATTCTTATATGTGCACTTATGTGTTGATCAGTTAATACCAATTTGATGGTGAGTACATGTGGTGCTTGGTTTTCCATTCTTCGAATACTTCACTTAGTAGAATGCGTTCCAGCTCTATCCAGGAGTATACAAGAGGTGCTATATCATCATTGTTTCTTAAAGCTAAATAATACTCCATGGTATACATATACCACATTTTATTAATCCACTCATATATTGATGGACACTTGGGTTGTTTCCACATCTTTACAATTGTGAATTGTGCTGCTATAAACATTCAGGTGCAGGTGTCTTTCTTATAGAGTATCATTTGCTCTTTTGGGTAGATGTCCAGTAATGGGATTGATGGATCGAATGGTACTTCTACTTGTATCTCTTTAAGGTATCTCCATATTGTTTTCCACAGAGGTTGCACTAGTTTGCAGTCCCACAAGCAGTGTATGAGTGTTCCTATCTCTCTGCATCCATGCCAACATTTATTGTCTTGGGACTTTTTGATAAAGGCCAGTCTCACTGGAGATAAGTGATATCTCATTGTGGTTTTGATTTGTATTTCCCTGATGATTAGAAATGTTGAGCATTTTTTCATATGTTTTTTGGCCATTATTCTGTCTTCTTTTGAAAAATTTCTGTTCATGTCCTTTGCCCACTTTTTGATAGGGTCGTTTGATTTTTTCTTGTTGATTTTCCCGAGTTCTAAGTAGATTCTGGTTATCAGCCCTTTATCGGATTTGTAGCATGCAAAAATTTTCTCCCATTCTGTAGGTTGTCTGTTTGCTCTTGTGACAGTTTCTTTGGCTGTGCAGAAGCTTTTTAATTTGATCAGGTCCCATTTATTTATTTTGGTTGTTGCTGTGATTGCCTTTGGGGTCTTCTTCATAAATTCTTTGCCTGGGCCAATGTCTAGAAGAGTATTTCCAACATCTTCCTCTAGAATTCTAATAGTTTCACTTGCTAGATTTAAATCCGTTACCCAGCGTGAGTTGATTTTTGTGAGAGGTGAAAGGTGTCTACATGTGGCTATCCAGTTTTCCCAGCACCATTTATTGAATAAGGATTCTTTTTCCCAGTGTATGTTTTTGTCTGATTTGTCAAAGATTAGGTGGCTGTATGAGGATGGTTTTACATCTGGGTTCTCAGTTGTATTCCACTGGTCAATGGCTCTATTTTTGTGCCAGTACCAAGCTGTTTTGATTACCACAGCCTTATAACAAAGTTTGAAGTCTGGTAAGTTGATACCTCCTATATTGTTTTTATTGCTTAGAATTCTTTTTGCTATGTGGGGTCTTCTCTGGTTCTATATGAAGCGTAAAATTATTTTCTACATCTGTGAAGAATGATGTTGGTATTTTAATAGGGATTGCATTGAATCTGTAGATCACTTTGGGTAGTATAGACATCTTAACCACATTGATTCTGCCGACCCAGAAGCATGGTATGGTTTTTCACCTGTTTATGTCCTCTGTTATTTCCTTCCTCAATGTTTCATAGTTCTTCCTATAGGGGTATTTTACCTCCTTAGTTAAATATATTCCTAGATACTTTATTTTCTT
>NW_012141770.1:24792-27832 GCF_000956105.1 Propithecus coquereli
GTCGCTGGTCTCCAAGCCTCTCAGGACCTTTCTCCTTCCAGTTCTCCTCCGAAACCTCTTCCCGTGGAGTCTCCTGTAGTTTCAGGCACCCTTCCTTCTGACCCTCACCCAATCTATGTTTCTCTGCTAGTTTATTTTTTTCTCTTTCTTCTAAAATTCGTCTTTTTTGTAGAGACACTCTGACTGGCGGCTTTTCTCATCCGCCACCTTGGCTCCTCCTCCCTTGACATTTTTCAAATAGTTTCTCTCCCCCACTTTTCTTGATTACTCATTTTATTGCCCTAAACAATTGTTGGTAGGCAACTCTAAATTTCCATTTCCAAAGACATGAAACCAGATAGAAAATTTCTTCTCAAGGCACAGGACTTTGACTTAACCGAAGGTAAAGTTTGTTAAGTAAACTTTGAGTCACTGTGCTTTTTATCCTAAAACTTTTTCATCGTTTGGGTGCAGAGAGAGAGGTGCCCTTACAAAAGGAGATTTTGTTTTTATACAGCTTTAAAATATTCAGCTAACTGTAGATAAATTTGGTTTGATAGGTGGTCTTTTCAATTTTGCTTGTTTCTTAATTAGATTACTGGCTTTAAGGGTGGAGCCCCTTAAAAGGAACAGGGTGAAAAAAGCCCATAATTTTAGCATCAGTACAGCTGGGAGGCAGATCACTTAGATCCCAGTTATCATTTCAAGTTATTTTCGGTTAACCATTTTTATAGCCCATGAATATTAGATGTACAACCAACATGATTAATTTGTGCCCTCAACAAAGTCATTTAATGTCTAAACAAATTTGATATCTAAACATATATTTTTAAACAAAATTGGAGGAAAAGAAAATGAAAAGAAATTTGAAAACATAGACCAAGAAACAACCACAAAATATAGTTTTAATCATTACTTTTAAACTTAAACCTACTGAGATAACAGCCATAAGTATTCTAGGAAGATTTGCTATTCTGAATAATGTAACATCTTTAAGTAGTAGAAGTTTAATACATCTTGCTTAAAGATGTTAACTAATCACATTTCTTAAAAATATCAACACCCCAAAACAAAATTTATTAATATGACATCACCTGACTATAGACTGAATAAACCTCTAACATTAATCCTCAGCATCTCAAATAATGACATAAAGTCATAACATTTTTACGTAAGGATCAAGATCAAGCTATTTTAAAAATAATCTAAATGGTCTCAAACCACTTTTTTATTTAAGTGCAAATTCAAGTACATGTAATATTTCCAAAGAGTAAAATTGTTTTGTGATTCTCTTTGAAGTCTAAGAATAATTACTACACAAAAATCAACAGCAGTTCAGGGATTTTCTTTCAGTTTTATTAGGCAAAGGGCCTTTGCTATGGCAACACAACGTACACATAACAGACTGTCTCGCAACCAGTACTCAGAACAAATCAAGAGTGAGCTAGACCAAATATAAGCCCTCAATTTGATTTAAATAGATTTTGTGTGTACCTTTTCACGGACAGTAAAGCCAATGGAAGAAACTGCATCAACAATTAGAATTAAGAGACCAAAACCAAAATATGTTTAGAAACTTTTGACCATAAGTTTCTGTTTTTATGCTATCATTTATTAATACTTAGAGTTTTATTTTTCTAATACTGACATTTATTTTTGTTTAGGCATGCCTACTTTTTTTTTTTTTTTCTGAGACAGAGTCTCGCTCTGTCACCTGGGCTAGAGTGCCCTGGCATCAACCTAGCTCACAGCAACCTCAAACTGCTGGACTCAAACGATACACCTGCCTCAGCCTCTCAAGTAGCTGGGACTACGGATGTGCACCACCACACCTGGCTATTTTTTTTATAGAGACAGGATCTTGCTCTTGCTCAAGGTGGTCTCGAACTCCTGACCTCAATCTATTCTCCTGCCTTGGCCTCCCAGAGTGCTGGGATTACAGGCATGAGCCACCGTGCTAAGCCTAGGCATACCTACTTCTTACCTAAGCAAGAGCATTAAAGTTAAACATATGGATAACTTTGTCATTAATCAGGAGATTTAGCTGTTTTCAACTTATCAAAAATCACACGAACACAGATCATTTTGTTTTGGCTGGGTTTATAGTTTTATAACTTGTGTGTCAAAAACCCTGACACCTGCATATATGAAAATGACCAGTAGCAAAAATCTATGTTGACAATTCTGGAGGGAGGGAAGATGGCCGATTAGGGGTGACCTCCTGGCTCTCTGCTCCCAGAGTGCGAGGTGAAAAACGTGGACACCCACAAGTGTGTGAGGTGCTCCCCTGCAGGATTGGCTTTGTGAATCTACAGAGAGGCAGCGAGGGACAAGCAGCCCTGCGGATAGAGGCAGGTGAACTCAAAAAACACTCGCAAATTACCGGAGAGTTGGGACAAAGGGGAAAGGCAGTGCCGGACAGCCGCGCCCCGCGGCGGGCACTCCCGTGCGGGGAGTCCTGACTCCCCAGAAGACGACTCTTCCCTCACCAAACCCCACTCTCACGCAGGCAGGGAAGTGCCGGAGGTTGGTGCGAGGTGGGGGCGCAGACCGACAGGCGGTGGGGAGCCGAAAGAGGAGCGGGGTCCATCTCCAACGCAGCGGAGCGCGGCCCTAGGTCGGCATCGGAGGGGAGGGGCCGGCCCGAGCGCGCAGTCCCCGCATCGGACGCCGCGCCGGAGTCCACAGAGGAAAGTTTGGAGGCGGCTTCTTGCCACAGGAGACCGCCAGGACTGGATTGGGGAGGGGAACTCCATAAAAGAGGCTCTGCCCGTGGAAATCGCTGAAAGTTCCGTGGGTGCTGGGAGGGACACAGCACAGAGGCGCCGTGGGTAGGGCACGTGGCAGGCCGGCAGGCGGCCCTGGGGCGCACCTCAGGGAATAGGCAATGGTGGACCCCGGCTCTGGAGGCCCTCCCGGTGCAGTCGGCTTCAGCGCTGACTAGCAGGGGGTGGGCAGCTGCAATTCGGGGACCCCAAAGCCTGCGACTGCGGGGACTTGTTGCCCGGGCATCCGCCTGAGCCATAGCCGCTGCCTCTGCGGCAGAGCTGGTCGCGCCCTG
>NW_012141770.1:28637-29283 GCF_000956105.1 Propithecus coquereli
GACTGCAGGAGCCCGATTGTTGAATCTCCACAGCGGGGCGGTTTTGCACCAAGGAGACAGCACGCACCCTACAGAGTGTCCAGTGACCAAGGAGGCCGCTCTTCAAGCTGAGACACACACTCACCTCTCTGCTGTGACTTGGTGGCCGGAGCTGCCGGCCAAACGGACAGATTCCACTGCGGGAAGGGCCGAATAGAGAGTGAAGGAGGCTGTTTTTCCAGCGGGGTCCTGTAGCCTCATTCTCGCGGTGACTTGGCGATCAGCGCCTCCTCCCAATGAATTAGTTCCCCATCCTTGGCAGTGCGGAGGAACAAGGGAAGCTGTTCTCTGGACTGTGACCCTGTCGGGGAGGTGGATGACCCTTGAATACCATCTGACCACCGATATTGCATACTAAAGGGACTGACCCCACATCCGCTGGGGTGGAATAGCAGGACAGGCTGCTTTTGGGTCTGGGTCCCTCAGAGGTCTTAGGCCGGGCTTCTCTAGCATCCCTGAACTGTATACTTCTTCCCAGCTAGTCAACCCTGCCCTTGAAGGGGCGGAATAATAAGGATCACCACTTCCTGAGCTGAGACGTCAGGTAGCCTCAGGAAGCACCTTTCCCTCAGTCTGGGGGGTTATCTGCCCCTCTGGCAAGTGAAAA
>NW_012141770.1:29333-32412 GCF_000956105.1 Propithecus coquereli
TGTCTTCAATCTCTGAGATTCTTTCTTCTGTTTGATCTACCCTGTTCTTGAGGCTTTCCACTGTGTTTGTAGTCCCCTGAATAAGTCCTTCATTTCCAGGAGATTGGTTTGATTTTTCTTTAATATTTCAATTTCTTTAGTGAATTTTTCTTCCAAGTCCTGGATTTTTTTTTGTGGTTTCATATCATTCAGTTTTCTTACAATCCATGTTTGAAATTCTGTCATTTTAATGTTCTGAGTTTGGTTAATGTCCATTGCTGGGGAGTTGTCGTTCCTCTTTGGGGGTGTGCTTTCCTTTTGAGTCTTCATACTTCAGAGTTCTTTCACTGGTTCCTTCCCATCTGGAGCAGTTGTTCCTTCTTGCCTTTAGATTTTCGTTTGGATAATGACATGCCCTGTTTAGTCTCTGAGCCAGTAGGTGGTGTTTGTGGGTGAGATTCGACCACACCCTTTATGATGAATCAGTAGATGCAGTAAAAGCATGTGCAGGATGACCTCCCTATCAGTAGTTGGCACTTGCAGGGAGGAGCGAGCTGCAGTGCTGTTTTTGGGTCCTGTGGCTAGCACTTATTCCTCTAGAGAGGCCCTCTTGTGCCTCGGGTGGTGGGTGGGGCCCTGGGATTTCCAGGTGTCTTTATTCTCCTCCTCAGTGGGGGTAGTGAGTCTGGGTGGGGCTGGGTTGGGTAAGCCTGCCCTCAGGCTCCACAACTGCTGTTAGCAGGGGTCACAGGTCTGCTCTTTGTGTCTGTGCAAAGCTGCTGGGAGGGGCTGAAATGGCTCCACTCAGCTGAAAGTCTGGGTTTGGGGGGTGGGGCTTTCCAAGTCCCACACTCTGGAGCAGGTCTCGCTCCCCTCCAATCTCCCCCTCTCCGTGGCCTCTCCTAGGCCTCTGCCAGCAAACTAGACCTCAGGTCAATGGATCTCCCCTGGCTGTGACATGGGCCAGGAGGTTCCCTCCCCAGGTTTTCAGCCTGAGCTGGGTGCACAGCCCTCTTTTGGGAGGAGGGCTGCCTCTCAGGCATGCTGATCTGCCCCTGAAGGCACACACTCCTCAGTAAGCTCTTTCACAGACCTCTCCTCTGTGCCCCAGGGCAGTGCGATAGTGACCTGGGTGTATGGGGTCTGGTCTGCAGGCCTGTACCCTGGGCCCTGGAGATCAATCCCTGACCCTGCCAGGGGGAGGGGTGCTGGTCTTGAATCACCTACAGGGTGCCCAAGCTGGATCGATTTCACTCCACCTCGGGATTTGCCCCTCTCTCCTGGAGTTTCCAGGCAAGCAGCACCTGGGAGGGCTGGCAGGTAGGAAGCTCGCAGTCTGAGTACCCCTTAGTCTGCTGTAGGGCCCCAAAAGGAAAGGTCCCATTCATTGGAGATGCCTCCGTGTGATGGCTAAATTGTCTCTCTGGGCTCCCACGGGTAGGGAGGGGGAAGGAGAGAATGGAGCACTATGGCATCTGCCGATTCGCTCGGGTCTGCGCCCGGGGAGGTGCCCCGAGGGAGCTGGGAGCTCGGCGTCGTGTCCGCAAGAGGCCACCACTCACTGGTGGCAGCCGTCTCTGGGCTGGTGTCGGCAGGTCTCTCCAGCCGCTCAGGAGCCCAGGAGCAGTCCAAGATGCAAGGGAGGGGAAAGTTAACTGCTCCACCTACCCTTGTCGCTGGTCTCCAAGCCTCTCAGGACCTTTCTCCTTCCAGTTCTCCTCCGAAACCTCTTCCCGTGGAGTCTCCTGTAGTTTCAGGCACCCTTCCTTCTGACCCTCACCCAATCTATGTTTCTCTGCTAGTTTATTTTTTTCTCTTTCTTCTAAAATTCGTCTTTTTTGTAGAGACACTCTGACTGGCGGCTTTTCTCATCCGCCACCTTGGCTCCTCCTCCCTTGACATTTTTCAAATAGTTTCTCTCCCCCACTTTTCTTGATTACTCATTTTATTGCCCTAAACAATTGTTGGTAGGCAACTCTAAATTTCCATTTCCAAAGACATGAAACCAGATAGAAAATTTCTTCTCAAGGCACAGGACTTTGACTTAACCGAAGGTAAAGTTTGTTAAGTAAACTTTGAGTCACTGTGCTTTTTATCCTAAAACTTTTTCATCGTTTGGGTGCAGAGAGAGAGGTGCCCTTACAAAAGGAGATTTTGTTTTTATACAGCTTTAAAATATTCAGCTAACTGTAGATAAATTTGGTTTGATAGGTGGTCTTTTCAATTTTGCTTGTTTCTTAATTAGATTACTGGCTTTAAGGGTGGAGCCCCTTAAAAGGAACAGGGTGAAAAAAGCCCATAATTTTAGCATCAGTACAGCTGGGAGGCAGATCACTTAGATCCCAGTTATCATTTCAAGTTATTTTCGGTTAACCATTTTTATAGCCCATGAATATTAGATGTACAACCAACATGATTAATTTGTGCCCTCAACAAAGTCATTTAATGTCTAAACAAATTTGATATCTAAACATATATTTTTAAACAAAATTGGAGGAAAAGAAAATGAAAAGAAATTTGAAAACATAGACCAAGAAACAACCACAAAATATAGTTTTAATCATTACTTTTAAACTTAAACCTACTGAGATAACAGCCATAAGTATTCTAGGAAGATTTGCTATTCTGAATAATGTAACATCTTTAAGTAGTAGAAGTTTAATACATCTTGCTTAAAGATGTTAACTAATCACATTTCTTAAAAATATCAACACCCCAAAACAAAATTTATTAATATGACATCACCTGACTATAGACTGAATAAACCTCTAACATTAATCCTCAGCATCTCAAATAATGACATAAAGTCATAACATTTTTACGTAAGGATCAAGATCAAGCTATTTTAAAAATAATCTAAATGGTCTCAAACCACTTTTTTATTTAAGTGCAAATTCAAGTACATGTAATATTTCCAAAGAGTAAAATTGTTTTGTGATTCTCTTTGAAGTCTAAGAATAATTACTACACAAAAATCAACAGCAGTTCAGGGATTTTCTTTCAGTTTTATTAGGCAAAGGGCCTTTGCTATGGCAACACAACGTACACATAACAGACTGTCTCGCAACCAGTACTCAGAACAAATCAAGAGTGAGCTAGA
>NW_012141770.1:37022-38500 GCF_000956105.1 Propithecus coquereli
GGGAGGAGGGGACGGGTATTTGTATACACAAGGAGTGCAATGCGCACTACCCAAAGGATGGACATATTTGAAACACGGACTTCGGTGGCAGGGGGAACCAAGGGCAACGCACGTAACCTAAACATATGTACACCCATAATTTGCTGAAATAAAAAAAAAAAAAATCTATGTTGACAATTCTGAAGACATTTTTATCTTTATTTTACCAATAATTTCTCTGAAACCAGCTTTTTTTACCAAAGATTACTAAGTCCACATGAACTTGAAATGTCTTTGGTCTTATTTATTTAATTTATGAGAGCTCCTTTTATTTATAAGCCAATTTTGTTACATACACAAAATAATACATATACATACACAAAACACATCTAAACACATACATATGCACAGAAAGTTTCAATAGCTTTTGTCTCAGAACTCTAGCCATGAGATCCTCCGAGGTGCCACAAAACTCTGTATACATTATGTTTCTGGTCTCCTCTTTCCCTTTCCAACAGTGAGTGGCCCCACATCTCCGCCAAGTTGTCTCCATAGACAGAGATGTTTTTCAGTCTCCTAGACCTTAGGACAGAGATGTCTTCTAATCTCCCAGACCTTAGGATAGAGGTGTCTTCTAAACCTCTCAGACCTTGGACTGTGTTTACAATACATCAATAGTTAATTTAAAAAGAAAATAGAGACAAAGAGCTTAACAGACCCCATATTTACATGCCACACATCAATACGGATAAACACTCAATGTAAAGAGAAATTCAGGAGGTTCCAAACAAACAAACTGCAGTTTCACCTCTTAACCCCTGGGAGTACCAAATCCAAACAGTTAGGTTAGTTCCCACTCTCACGAATGGTTGGGGGCTTATCCAACACAACACAAATGGAAATTCACTCAGAATTCCCCAAACTGAGATGGGTGTCCCCTGTGTGGTACCTTCAAAGAGCATTCACCTATGCGGATGCAAATGTCAAAATCCAGAATTCCTTTCTTCCCAGCAATCAGGGGGCAATTGCCAATGCAATCACCAGTAAATAAGGACAGGCAGCTGCTAAGGGAAGCTTTTGGTCTCTCCCAAATCTGCAGCCATGAAACCATGAACAATGCCATGCCAGAGGATCCCGACAATTGTCTAAACCGCAAAGGAGTTTCAGCCTAGGTCCAGTTGCTCATCACACAAAGATCCAATTATTGAGACAATGAGGATCACCAAAGAAGAAAAGAATTCTTAATACGACAGGAGTCAGGAGAACAGGAGAAGCTGCCTCAAATTTGTCTCCCCAAATAATGGAGATCATGGGCTTTTTAAGGAGGGGCCACATGCCTTGGGACTGGTCTCGGGGAATGGTGAGTCCTGGCATCTGGAAGTCTGCCCCGGGACTGAATCTCAATTCCATTTTCTTGAAAAAACCCACCATTTCTGGGAAACAACTCAAAAGGTCAAGTAGTTAGTTAAGAGAGAGAATTATAAAAAAAATATATAGAG
>NW_012141771.1:0-1755 GCF_000956105.1 Propithecus coquereli
CTCACTCTGTTGCCCAGACTAGAGTGCCGTGGCATCAGCCTAGCTTACAGCAACTCAAACTTCTGGGCTCAAGTGATCCTCCTGCCTCAGCCTCCTATGTAGCTGGGACTACAGGTGCACACCACGACGCTTGGCTAATTTTTTCTATTTTTAGTAGAGACAGGGTCTTGCTCAAGCTCAGGCTGGTCTTGAACTCCTGACCTCAAGCAATCCTCCCACCTCGGCCTCCCAGAGTGTTAGGATTATAGGCGTGAGCTACCGTGCCTGGCCATATTTGTTGATTTGTATTCCTTACTGGACTGTCTGTTCTGTCAGGACAGGGATCAGAGCCCTGTTCTTGTTACCTTCTGTTCTCTCTGTGTCCCACAGCTTAGCAGAGCAGTTCCTGGTACAGAGTCAATGTTCAACCACTACACTAAGTTGAGCTTGGAGGACAGGGATATAGACCCAGGAAAATCTAAAGGACTTTCCCTAGAATCTGATATATGCTCTTCTAACTATTTCAGACACTATAATCAACTGGTATTTTAAAAGATATTATCCTTTCAGGGGTAATATTAGTGTTATGGACTGAATGTTTGTGTTGTCCTAAAATTCATATGTGGAAGCCCAATGTGGCTGTATTTAGAGATAGGGCCTCTAAGGGGGTAATTAACATTAAATGAGTTTGTGAAGGTGGGTTCTGATCCTAACAAATTACTGTCCTTACAAGAAGCAGCATCAGGGAGTTCCCTCTCTCTCTCTGTTCGCATGCACAAAGAAGAGGTCATGTGAGCACACAGGGAGAATGCAATCTATCAATCATCTGCCAGCCAGGAAAAGAACCCTCACCAGAAACAAAATCCACTAGAACCTTGATCTTAGACATTCCAGCCTGAACTGTAAGAAATAAATTTCTGTTGTTTAAGCCACCCAGTTTATGGTATTTTGTTATAGCAGCCCAAGCAGGCTAATAGAATTAATATTTACTTAATAATAGTCACAGACATTTTGAGCTGTACTTCCTCTGCATGGCTGCATCTCTGCATATATAACAGACACTTCTTCTCTCTTTTTTTTCAATCTGACCAATCTTCCACTTTACCCATGACAGCTTGGAGAGAGGGGTCCAGAAGATGAGGACTAGACACCGGGCTGCAAGCAGTCTCACACACACCATCATCTACTGCAGGCACATATAGAGCCCTACAACCTCTCAGAGACTAGGTCACTTCTGCCAACTTTGTTTTCTGTTCATACCTTAGGAGACAACAGTTCCGTATTAGTACTCTTTCACCCCTTCTTCAAGACAAACCTTTCTTTCTACCTGTATGTCACTGACTTTGTGTTCTCTTTGAGAATCCCTCAGGTTCAAACTTAGAGTCCACTTGTCTCTTTATAAAAAGATGTCATCTAAATGGCTTCCAATATGTATCTCCAGGCAAATCTGTATTTACAGATGTCACTTGAAAATTTCAGTGAATTTTCAAATTGAAAATTTGAAATTGAAATTTCAAATTCACTTGAATTTTCCCAACCCACTTCAATTACAACATAACCAAAAATGGAAACCACCTCTTCCTTTTAACTATTTCTAAGCCTGTCCCAAATATTTTGCCATTAATTCAGATTCAAAAATCTAGGCACCATTTTGGATTTCCTCTTTTCCTCACCTTACCCACTATTCATTGATCTTTTCACATCTCTGGTATCCCGTCCTTTATTTTTTCTTTACCACTTTCATTATATATTAGGTACTTAATTATATCCAGTCTG
>NW_012141771.1:7030-7681 GCF_000956105.1 Propithecus coquereli
GTTCCATTGATCTACATACATACTTATGCCAGTACTATATTGTCTTGATTAGTGTAGTTTAGTAATAAGTTTTGAAACCAAAAAGTTAATTCCTCTCACTTTGTTCTTGTTTTACAAAATTGTTTTGGGTATTCTACGTATTTGGGTATTATTGCATTTACATATAAATTTTAGCTTTAGCTTGCCTATTTCCACAAAAAAAAAAAGACTACTGAAGATTTAGATAGTGATTGCATTGATTCTATAGATCAATTTATGGAGAATTCTTATCTAAACAATATTGAGTCTTCTAATCTATGGACACAGACTGTCTCTGTATTTACTGTATCTTCTCAATTTCTCTCAGCAATATTTTGTATATAGAATTTTTAGACTAACTTTGTTAAATTTATTCCTAACTACTTATTCTTTCCAATGCTATTGTAAATGGAATTGTTACCTATTATAAATTACCACTATTTCTGACAACTTTCAGGAGTGTGTTTTCCTATTTTCCAATCCAAGTCATGCCGGCCCCTCCACTAGCGAAGCTTCTGGTGTTATTGGCTGGCCTTGCGCTAGGAAAACTGTGGCAACACAGCTGGGATTGTTGGGAGCAGCCCTCAGCAAAATGCCAGACTCCCACTGTTGTTGCCCAATAGTCACTAGTGT
>NW_012141772.1:0-953 GCF_000956105.1 Propithecus coquereli
TTCTTGGTACCAACCTTATCACAAGAAACTAAACAAAAAAAAAAATTTTTTTAAGAATGTATTTAGTGAAAATTTGTAATTTGGGATAGATACTTAGGGCCAGATAGCTTAGGTACAAATTGAGCTCCATCATTTACTGTGTAACCTTGGACAAGCATCTTAATATTTCTATGCTTCAATTCCCTCATCTGTAAAATGAAAATGGTAATAGTTATCCTTGAGTTATTTAATAAAAACATTCGGAACAGTGCCTGACTTATGGTAGGAACTAAAAAATATTTGTGAGGTGTATGAATATCATATAGGGATGGGATGTTCAATCAAAGCTTTTTGGAAGAGTGAACATTTAATTTTGACTTTAAAGGATGAGTATGATTTCAGTGGATGAGAGGGCAATATTGACGGCAGAAATGGCCTGGGCATGGAGAAATAAAGGTTATAGTTCGGGAAAGGAAAAAGAACACTTTGGTGGGATCATAGGGCGTATAGAAAAAATGGCCAAGAGGGTTTTATGGGGTCCAACTGTAATCTGCCTTGACAGCCAAACTAAAAAATATGAACATTTTTAGTAGGTGAAACCATAGTCTGAAGGTTTGTGAGCAGGAAAATGTTGATATTAAAACGAGATTGATGGTTTATTTTATTTGCCTAGTTTATGTCACCTCAGTTTAAACATTTTTTTCTAATATACAAGCCGTGCTAGTCCATTATATTGCATCATAAGTATATTTAACTCCTGAGAATTGAATATAGGAGCTTTGGAGAAAAAGAACAATATAAATGACGTGGGCACTGGTAGCCTTTCCACTGAATGAGCTGATGCCCGTGGGCAATGAATTCAATCAAACCTGAAAGGTGCATCTTGGCAAAACCTATGGAAATAATGTGCCAGGGATTTTAAGGATTCCCCAACCACCGTAGAGAGATAGATGAGGGGGCGTGCCACATCTTCA
>NW_012141772.1:2736-3176 GCF_000956105.1 Propithecus coquereli
TGTTTAAGTATTGGTAGCTATTGCTGAGGAAGGCTTCACCAAGATGGTAACATTTGAGTAAAGACTGAGCGGAGGGGGGTGGATACTTGGGGAGTGTTCCAGGCAGTAGGTGATCCAGGCACCAGAGGAGGGTGAGTGGCTGGAGTAAGGGGACAAAGAGTAGAGTTCCTTGTGGGCCAGTGCTATGTAGGTTCTTACACACCATTTTAGGCCACTGTAAGGCTTTTAGCTTTTATTCTGAATGAGACCAACAGTCACTGGAAGGAATATTTGAAAAACACAGAAAAGTGGAAAGAAGAAAAATAAATGGTTTCCATCCATGGTTCTCACACTCAAAGGCTGTGGCTGCTTTGATCACGTCGTGCTCCTTCTTATATCCTTCAGCAGCTTTCTTTGCTGATAGCATAAAATCCTAAATCCTAATCTGGCCCTTGCCTCTT
>NW_012141773.1:0-312 GCF_000956105.1 Propithecus coquereli
CTCAGGCTGGTCTCGAACTCCTGAGCTCAAACAATCCGCCCGCCTCGGCCTCCCAGAGAGCTAGGATTACAGGCGTGAGCCACCGCGCCCCGCCTCTACATTTATTTTCAAGAAAGTCGAGCTTAGGAGGACTTTGAAGCTCCGTAGTTCCCTGCTGTTGGTTTACAGATGAGGGAAGAAGCCGGAGTCCGAGAGAAGACCAACTCCGGCAAATCTGGGGCCTCAGTTTCCCTCCGCAGGAGGAGGGCGGGACAGGAGGGGCCTAGCGCCCGGGGCTCCCAGAGGCAGACAGAGGCCCAGGCCTCGCCCATC
>NW_012141773.1:5561-6918 GCF_000956105.1 Propithecus coquereli
AAAAAATAATCTCCACCACACCTGTACTCCGTGGGATCAGCAAGCCACATAAGCCTGTGTTTTGGAAATCAATAGGATTTCTAAAACAAAATCAGGATGCTGTAACTGAAAGAGAGAATAGATGTTAGTTAGGAAGGACAAAACACAGGAATGTACTGTGCCCCTCCCCAGCCAAGATTTGAATCCCCATGACAATACCCGCAGCAGGTGGCCACCCAGCCTAGGATCAAGCTCCTCCAGCAACAGAAAGCTCACCATCTCACCATACCCAATCTGTTGGTGGATGGCTCTGCTTGTTTGAAAGTTCCAAGTCCTGTGATACCATCGTCTTCTTAGTTACACACTATAGGCCTAATTCCCTTTCTATGTAGAAACTCTTCAAATGTTTGGGATGAGTCTCAGGATTTCCTAGGTCAGCGGGCTAAAGATCTCCAGCTACTTCTGTTGCTCTTCCTAAGACATGATGATGATGATGATGGGCTTCCTTACAATCCCATTTTTTTTTTTTTTTTTGTAGAGACAGGATCTCACTCTGTCACCCAGGCTGGAATGCAGTGGCACAATCATAGATCACTGCAGCCTCAAACTCTTGGGCTCAAGCAATTCTCCTGCCCCAGCCTCCAGAGTAGCTAGGACTACAGGTATATGCCACCATGCTCAGCTAATTTTTATTTCATTTTATTTTTTGTAGAGACAAGGGTCTCACTGTGTTGCCCAGGCTGGTCTCGAACTCCTGGCCTCAAGCAATCCTCCTGCATTGGCCTCCCAAAGTGCTGGGATTAGAGGTGTCAGCTACCACACTTGACCAACTTTTTTTTTTTTGTAGAGACAGGATCTCACTCTGTCACCCAGGCTGGAATGCAGTGGCACAATTATAGATCACTGCAGCCTCAAACTCTTGGGCTCAAGCAATTCTCCTGCCCCAGCCTCCAGAGTAGCTAGGACTACAAGTATGTGCCACCATGCTCAGCTAATTTTTATTTTATTTTATTTTTTGTAGAGACAAGGGTCTCACTGTGTTGCCCAGGCTGGTCTCGAACTCCTGGCCTCAAGCGATCCTCCGGCCTTGGTCTCCCAAAGTACTGGGTCCTTGCAATCTTGAAGGAGCCCCAAATGTCTCTCTGTTGGGCAGGCAACATGTTTATTGCAAGCATGGTATCTGACAGGCCCAGTGCTTTTATTGGCAATACAATAGCAAAAAAGGCAAACACTGTGCCTACTGTCATGGACCCTTAATGCGGAACCAAAATGAAACTTAGTTCTACAGATGGGTTCTCTCCAGCATGCAACAGTGAGGCTATCATCTCCCTCATTCTAGTTATCATGCTTCTATTTATGCAGTCTGAGATGACATTAG
>NW_012141774.1:0-460 GCF_000956105.1 Propithecus coquereli
AAACATAAAGATGTGACTGAATTGTTGCCATCTCATGACAAAACCCTAAGGGATGAGGAGTTGCTTCTATGGATGAGCAAAGAAAATAGTTTCTCGTGATGGAATCTACTTCCGGTGAAGATTCTGTGAATATTTTTGAAATGATAACAAAGGATTTAGAATATTATTTAATACATAAACTTAGTTGGTAAAACAGTAGTGGGGATTGAGAAGATTGACTCCAATTTTGAAAGATTTTCTACTGTGGGTAAAATGCTATCAAATAGCATTGCACACTACAGAGAAATTTTTAGTGAAAGGAAGTCAATTGATGTGGCAAAACTTTATTGTTGTCTTGTTTTGAGAAATTGCCATAGCCACCCCATGCTTCAGCAGCCACTACCTTGATTAGTCAGCAGCCATAACATCTAGGCAAGACCCTCCACCAGCAAAAAGATCATGATGATCCTTAGCATTTTTT
>NW_012141774.1:510-6697 GCF_000956105.1 Propithecus coquereli
GCTTCAGCAGCCACTACCTTGATTAGTCAGCAGCCATAACATCTAGGCAAGACCCTCCACCAGCAAAAAGATCATGATGATCCTTAGCATTTTTTCACAATAAAATATTTTAAAACTAAGGCAAGTATATTAGTATATATAGACATAATAGCCTACTCAATAGACTACCATATAGTGTAAACATGACTTATATGCACTAGAAAATCAGGATTTTGGGGTGACTTGCTTTATTGCAATATTCACTTCATTGTGGTGGTCTGGAGCAACACCCTCCATGTCTCCATGGTGTGCTTGTATTCAGATACCCAGGCCCTGGAGCATGAGCTTATTAGAGGCAAGGGGCTGTGACTCTTTCTTTATGACTGCAAAACTTCTAGTCCAGGCCTTCTAGGAGCTGGTAGATATTTTCTGAGTGAGTAAATGAACACCCAAATGAAGGCTAACCAGATATATGAGCTAGAAAGGTGAGGGCTTCAGACAGGGAACCAACCCAGATACAGGGAGGCTGGTGATGGGTAGGGACAGGGTTAGTATGTCCAATAGAAGAAGCAGTGCAAAAGGTAGGCCACAGGAAGGGCCACACCCAGGCCATTCCCACAGAGGCTTCTATGTTGGTGATACCCCCAAACTCCACATTCTACTGAGCAGATTTAGGTTTTCTTGGTGCACTTTCCAACAGGCATCTTGGTCCTGGCCTTAGAATGTCTTGGGTCACTCTAGGGAGTTGGCTTGAGGAGACGCCAAGTCTGGGTCACCTTTGGTGCCAGCCTCTCTTAGTCTGACTTGCATGACTGCCTGCTTCTGTTTGGGGCAGGGACAGAAAGCCTAGGCTGCCCAAGGTCACTTGGGTGTGAGGTCACTTTGGGCCATAGTTGGCTTTTTTACGCATAAGAGGCCAAACCTATTGCAGAATGCTTTTGACCTTAACAGTGGTTTTTTTAAATTTTTTCTCCTCTTAACTTGAGACTCACTAGCTGGAACTAGAACCTTGCACTCACAACAGGCGTCACAAGTGCAGGAGATGAGTGAACCCAGACTCATGCATGCAGCATTTACTTACTCATCCTTAAAACCTTTCTACTATGGAAAATATGATCCTCCATATACTCAGTTAATGCCTTCTACAACTATCAACTCCTAAAAACTGGCTCCCCCTACCCTTTGAAGCAAATCCAGACAAAATATCATTTCATAGCTCAGGGGTTGAAAATTATCATCATCATCACTACCACTGTCACCACCACCACCACCATCATCCTCAAAGCTTCATTTGGGGATCTGATAAAAACTATAGACTTTCTCAGAAAAATGCATCCACCTATCTGCATCTGAAATCCTACCTTCTATTGCAGGGGATTCTCAAAATTCCAGAAACCTTGCCAAGACTTCATGTTAAGAAACCCTGCTTTGGACTGAAGTGGTCAGCTCTGGTCTTAATTCTTGGACGTCCATCAGTCAAGGAGACTGCTGATTAATGCAGTGTGATGTTCTGCAGCAGAGTGAAGACGCGTAGGTCCTTTGCAAGATGAGAAACCCATCCTGATTTGTCACTTTAGTTCATCACTTGCGTTCCTATGAAGCACAAGTTATTATTTTCAGTGAAGATGGAAGTAGCTCAAACATCTTTAAAAGTAACACCACTTCTGAATATGTAATAAAAAGTTAGTCTGGGTTTATTGAAGTAGTGAATACTTTCAATGAATATTAATGAAGAAATATGAAACTAAAAGAGATACTGGGTTATAATACCAGTGCACTGAAATTAAGAAAGATAAATTTTAACAAGAATGATTAAAATAATTGTTGCTAATATAATTTTTATACATTCCAAATTTTTAAGGGGCATGAAATTGCTTCAGTATTCAAGGCCAACAGATTATGTGTTTAAATGCCAGCCCAGCTACAACCGTGCCATTACTAACTTTCACTAAGTATTGAAAAATCTATGTGGTGTATATTTTGATTTTCCAATTTTGCTCTTTTTAAGAGAGAAAAGTTAAAAGGGGAATCTATCACCAGGCTGGTATTTAAGCTCATAAGCGAGATGACCAGGATAACATTTAAGATACATGCCGCTGAAAATAATTAATTATCTCATGCACAGTCAATCTCGTTAATATATGGCAAAGATTGCAGGCATAAATATGAGGGTCAGCATAAAATCCACTTGCTTAAAAGTACTAAACATTACATTATTAGGTAGCCAAGCAGATGTCTTCTTCTGATTCGACCTCTCTCTCTTTTTCTCTCTTCACACATATACACTTTCCCCCTCTGTATGAGCTCGGACGTCTTAAGGAAATAATGTACATCTAGCATTTCTAGATATTTAGTGGGGGAGTTTTCAGCTTATCTTTAGTCTGCTGTCTTTCCAGAACCACACGTTTGACCTAGTTTCCTTCTATCTTTGCTTGGCCTTATGTAGTGCTGGCTTCATGCTCAGGTTCTACAATATAGTTTCTAGAAAGCTCTAAATTTCCCTCCTCATGGTACCAAGATGACATCAATAGTTTCAGATGTTCACATTGACAAGTCCAGAGGAAAAGTGATTGACCCTTCTGGTACCTTTACTAAAAGAGAGAATGAGTTCATGTTCCTGGAAACACCTTGGGTCTCTCTGGCTGACACTGGGTTGCATGCCAGTCGCTGTTGCTGCGGATGGCATATGCTATGTGGCTGAAGCCCTCAGGGACCCCACCCCTATATCTAGAGTAGAGGTGTAAACTGTTCAAGCCATGTGGATGATAATGGGATGGAAAATCAGGGTATTGCTGTTCAGGATGAGGGGGGATGTGTACTGGACAGCCAGTAGCAGATGCCCGTTTTCCTTTCCTTCTTGCTCTTACCTGGCCATGCGTTTTACGAGATGTGTCCAGATGCTTGTTATGCCAAAATATGGGGGTTTGCAATGCTGGGGTCATTAAATGGAGGTCAGAAAAAGGATATGCAATATCTTTATCTGGAGGCAGAAAAAATTGTGAAGTTGTGTCATCATGTTTTTTAAGTAAGTCTGTTATTAGGACTTAAAAGTCCTACAAGCCTGAAAGTCAAGATAGAAACCAGAGAATTTATAATACCAGCAGCTGATGATACTACTACTACAGTAAATAATAATACAGTTGTATAGCAATTTACCATTTATGGAACACTTTTACACTCATTTACATTTAATGGTATATGTAAGACAGGTATGGATTTCATTCCCAGTAGCAGAATCCACATAAACATACCAAATAATCCAGTGATTTGTAGAAGTAACAGCTTGTTATAAAATTAAAATGTTATTTTGTCAAGTAAGTAAATATGTGCTTCAAATTATAGCACATTAGCTACTCAAAGGTTTATGCACAAAGATGTTTAGAATAACAAAAATTGGAAACTACATGCATATCGAACAGTAATAGAATGCTTAAATAAATCAGAGTGTATCTGTTCCATTACATTATTAGTAGATGATTTTGAAATGATGCCCTCAAAGAATGTATAATGACAGGAAAATTTCATTACATAAGTGAGAAAAGCAATTTAAAAATTGGAGTGAACCTATGTTCAGTATGTTTCTAAAAATAAACATATAGGATGCAAAACACACACAAGCATACGGATAATATTCAAAATCTTAGCAATTGTTACAGCAGGATACCAACCAGTCAGAACGGACACCTTCTAGTCTCAGTTGGTGCGTGGCTATCTAGCCTCAAAAAATCAACAGTGGTAAGATTATGGGGGTGATTTTTCTTTTCTTCTTTTAGTCTTCAAAAAAATTTTGTACCTTTCTCTGTTTTCTAACTTCTGTACAATGAGAATATGTTACTTACAATAAGAATTAATAGAAAAGAATACAATGCCTTAATAATCCTTTCAGTGAAAGCAATTTATAATTTCTTGGAATTGTACAATGCTTTTTGCATTCCTCACTGTTTCTGTAGCCCTTCCCCACCCTTCATTGAATTTGTCTCCTTTAGCTCATGCAATTAGCAGAGAATACCAGGAATGGGTCAAAAGATGTGCCCTTTGAAATGCCCAACGAAGCCAAACTAAATCAACACCATAAAAAAAGAAAAGTCTAGTGTCTCTTAATGCTTATTGGTGTAAAACCACAATGCAACCAGTTGTATTTTTAGTGGAGGAGTCACACAGGCCAGCCTACCTATTGACTATAAAAATCCTTTCTCTGTCAACAAAGGAAAATAATTGTAACATTCATTTAACTTTTACTATGCACCCAGCTCTGTTCTAAGCCCTTCCCTTAGATTATTTCCTTTCATTCCCACAACCACCCCATCAAGTAGGTGCCATTATGGTCTTCATGTTATAGATGAGGCTTAGAGAGGTCAAGTAATTTGTGCAAGGTCACACAGCTAAGCAGTGGTAGAGCTGAGATTTGATCTGAGAGTCTTGTACCCTTAATCTGCTCATTATCCCACCACCATTGTTTCATTTGTGTGTGCAACAATCAGTGTGATTCTGAAAATAAGAGTGCCTGTGCACTATACTTTCATACACACACACACACACACACACACACACACACACAGCACATACACACCCCAAAGGAACATATTGTAGTAGGTGCTGAATAAATAGTAGATAAGGGTACTTATTATTAAACCTGGCCTTTATAATAAAAGTCCTTCTAGCAGACAATGTTTGCAGTGTAGGACATGGGCCTCTGATCCTCAGGGACTGCTTGCTTTCTACTCTGTAAACTGATATTTATGATTTTTTCAGTTTTCTTCTTGGTTTTATTTCCCATCAAATGGAGATAGGAATGATATTTACCTTTCAGGGCTGTGCAAATTACATAAGTTAAAAACATATAAAGCCCTTAGGTGGAAGACAGGTGCAAAGTAAGAGCTCAATAAACACTAGGTGTTGCTATGTTTTGTTGTAATTACTTCACTTGGGGCTGGAAATGTTTGCTTGCGAGAAAGCTACAGGAGGAAGTTTGCTCTAGTCCAGCAGTAAGGTCCCTGTGACACAGAAAGGCAAGGCACAGGTTCTCAAACCACTGAGGTCAACACAGAGCATTTAGTTACCATCTTCATTTCCATGCCTACTGTTTATCTGTACTATATATTTCATATTTTTCCTTCCCAAATAACCTCCCCCTAGAAGACCCTGCTTTGCTCTGTAGTGTGGTTAAGATCTTCCCCAGCCCATTTTACATACATTGCTCGTAGGTTGTTGATCTAGGATTAGTGGAGAGTGAACTTCAGCTGGCACCGACTTCAGTGATTGATCGTAAGTTCCATCCATTCGTAATATGTCCGAGGTGAAGAGGAATTTGTCCAACGTTTTAAGTTGACAGGGTATGAGGCTAATGGGGTACTAACTGAGCAGTGAACGCCTAATTAGGAATCACAGAGGGCTTGGGCTGGCAGCGTGGGTAGTGAAGTTACCCAGTGAACGCTGAGTTGTGGGTTTTGGAAAGACGACTAAGTGAGCTTGGCCATTTCTGCACTCTTCTTGCAGCCCCATGGGCCTTGTCCTTCCAAATTTTTCGGCCAAGTGGCAGCTGCTGGGAAAGAAATTCTGATTTCTGGAGGTTGGAAAAGATGGTGAGAGAGAGCACTTTCCCTTCCTGAGGATGACGAGGACAAGCAATTGATTTCTGAGGCAGGCGATCTCTAAACGACCGTGTGCTCCCTGATAATTTGGGGAGCTGCTAACATTTATGGAAATGGGAATATATTTAAAATTCAAACATATAATTTCTAGCTATTTCCAACCTCCCATATGTGTATCGCCAAAAGTGAATTTTGAGAGCTGTCGTGGGAAAATACTGCCTGGGGATAGAGAAAAGTTACCGCAGGAGTCTGGTTTCTATATTAATTTATTTCACAATAAGAGCAAATTCTTTCCCTAGGGGAGTATTTGACAGCGTAATTGCACTAGGGAACAGTCATTGTTTCATTTCGTTTTCTTTCTCTCTTTCAAACTTTCTTTGTAAAGCAAAATGTTATAAATCTTCCTGAAAGAGCAGCTTAAACAAGATACGGGGGCTGTGAGATATGTTTTTCTTGCGTGTATCCATTTATGATGAATATATATACACCCATTGTTGGATCTCAGAATGATATTTTGAACAATTAAAAGAGGAAATCAGAAACATGTGAGGTTAGGGACACTGTGAAATGCATCTTTCCAGATTTAGACAGTGGTAAGAGAACACAAGCCATTTATA
>NW_012141775.1:0-430 GCF_000956105.1 Propithecus coquereli
GCGTCCTAAATATATTGGTTCAGATTTGGGGAAGGAAGAAAACATTTATCAAGACACTCAGGTAAGCACTGTGCTAAGTGCTTTGTGTGCACTTATTTTTCTCAGTAAAAGTCCGATGAGGAAGGTATTTTACCTGTTTTACAGATAAAGTAACTGAAGTCGTGAAAGGTTAAGTTGATTTCCCAAGATCAAAAATAAACTCAAATTCTCTAGAAGCCTAAGCTTTTCTATTTATGTGTCTAAATATCTCTGTAAAGTTTGTTTCTCAAACTCATGTGGAAAGAAGTAATGAAATAATTTTAAAATGCCTTGATATTACTTCCCATCACCTCCCCCACCTTTTTACCTAATAGCTTGTAAATAAAGAGTCTTGAATCACAGACGCACTTATTACTATGGCTAAACTCACAGATTGGGGTTTTTCAAGCAT
>NW_012141775.1:11190-13311 GCF_000956105.1 Propithecus coquereli
TACCATTTGAGACACATGAATTCTCTTAAATTTATCTTAAGCTTCATGGAGTTTTGAATAAATGAGTATGCATATGAAATCATACTGTCAGCTTAAAATATTAGCAGTTACAATGAAGTCATATAAAATGAAAATTCTTATGTTTATTTGCTTAATTTTGATTTTTAATATATGCTCATGTTTTCTATACCTCTGAAATACATTAGAAATCCACCTAAGTTTTCCAACAAAATAATGGTATTTTTTTAAGATGTTGTCTCTGAGCCTCAGGCAATCCCTATGTCTTTTTTAGTTCCTGAGATTTCACCGGAGAAAATACCAATTAGTTCCGATTTTGATGATGATATTCATGATGTGGTCTCTAATGTAACATCATTTTGAAGGGAAATTTGGTGACATGTTTCCTCAGGATATAGGCAAAGACCAAATATACTCAGCATTCTATACTATTGTCTAAATGTGACATAGTCTGTCAATGCCAACACATTCAAATAGAAATTGAAAATCTCAATCCTCTGTTTGTCTCCATAATGTCAAACATAGAGTTCAGATCCTTGGAGGCAGATTGAACATTTAGGGAATGTGTTTGTAATTTGAAGATATCAGTTATTGGCCATATTAACCATACTAAGGAAAATAATAGTCATATTAAATTTAAATCTTGTCAAGTAAAGTCATATCTGGAATACTGTGTTCAGTCATTGAACCTATATTTTGATAGAAACATTGATAAACTTGGGCACAGTTATAGGGCAACGACTAGCGTGATAAAAGAACTCCAATAACACCTCAGGAGAAATGCTCAGGATTACTAAAAAGTTCAAATTTAAGAACATAATGGTTGGTTAGGAAAAACACACTTGTTTTAAAATAGTGAACATAGATCTGTCTGGAAGTGTCCAGCTATTTGTCAATACAGTGAGAGCAGTTAGTGTGACATCTATGTAACCTGGCAGCCAAGGAGAGTGGACTGTAATACACATGCGTGAACAATGACAACTTCTCTGTACTAGTCAGTGTGGCGCTAGACACCGTTGAGAGAGAACGTGTACTGTGTGGCCCGTCACATTCAAAATGACTGAGCGAGCAGAGCAATGAATCTGCATCAAATTTGGCGTTAAGCTTGAACATTCCTCCGTGGAAACTATTTAGATGATTCAGAAGGCTTCTGGGGATGATCCAATGGGTGCAGCGCAAATAAAAGTGTGGCACGAATGCTTCCAAGGTGGTAGAGAATCTGTTGAAAGTGATCCATGTTCTGGAAGGCCTGCAACAAGCAGAACACTTGAGAATGTTGAACAAGTGCAGGTTAGGTTAAGAGATTCTGGGAGAACTATGTGAGATCCCAGGGTGCCTACTTTGAAGGAATCTGAGGCGTCATTGTCCTGTGTACAATGTTTCTTATATCTGGTATACTCTTCAACAAATGTCTCTATTTTTCCTATTACATGGCTGGATACTTTCCGGACAGACCTCCTATTGTCCTATGGATAATACTCTAAATTGAGTCTATAAGGCACAAGAAAGAACTAAAATCAATGAGTAAATAACTTGGAAATTAAAAAGAGAGAGAATTCCCTAAAAATTTAAGCTATCTGAAATTAAATGCTTTGTCATTGTTAGATGTCTTAAAGAATGATGAATCAACCTGCCTAGGGTGTTGTGGGAGAATTCATACCCGGAGTAAAGAGCTGAATGAGGAAGACTCTATAGACTCACGTCATTTTGATGTTCTGTGAATTTAAGAACTGAAAAATAACATTTTTTCCAAATGTTTCAGTATTTCAATTGTTCAAGAGAGGAATCTATTAAGTTGAACTGTATTAAATTGTCAGTTTTGTGGGTTCAAGATGGTTGAATCGTAGCAATTTCATGTGGTTATCGATGCCTGAGGCTCTGTAAGGCCACCCTCTGAAACAGGATAGAAAGCAGGAGGAAAAAAGGCCGCTAGTAATCTCCATCATCTCAGCATTTTACTCTGCTAGTATGGTGGACACCAAATTCAAGAAATTTTATATGTTTCATTATTAGTTGAATTGGCCAAAAAATGTAAAAATAAATTAATTGCCAATATTACAAACTCCCTTCACCCAATTTAATTTCTTGTACTACATTGGTCTA
>NW_012141776.1:0-1147 GCF_000956105.1 Propithecus coquereli
AGGTGGTCTCACCATAGAGCAGAGCCCAGCCAGCAGCTCTACCCAACATCAGAGCAAAGGAACCAGACCAGCCTATCAGAGAACTCACAACAAGCTCTTCCTTTTCATGGTCATCAGTATCTGGCCTTTCTAGATTCAGATCCAATTTCCGCCCTTCAAGGCCGCTGTGAGTGCTTCAGGGACTAATCAGACCCGCTGCCCGCTTAGGCCTTTTCCTGGCCGGGGGTCAGCTCTAGGAGAAGGTGTGGCCTTCCTGCTTAGCCGGGGAGTGCGTTTCACGTGTCCCCGAGGGGCACAGTGGAACACCTGCTCCTTCCTGACGGTGTTCTGCTCCGACCCCGCAGGAGGCACTTCGGAGTGAGTTTAATTTTCGTTCCTAGTAAGCTGCATTGCTATGCTCTTTTGAATGAATACATACGGGAGAATTAAATTACTCCTTTAATATATCTATTATGAATAATTACAAGGTTAGAGCAATTATAGTGGACAATAGTATTATTTTGCTAACATCATTTTAGTTTTGTCATTGTAACACATACTGATTTTCTTCCAAAGAGTCTATCTTTTCATGAGGTTTTATTACTCTTTTCCTGGTGACATTCAACTTACCCATCAAATCCCAGGCATACATATCCTCTCCATCTTTACGAAATTTCCCCGAAGGTTGATATCTAGGACTGGCTGTCTTCTCTCTGTTCAATAGCACTTTGTTCAGTCCACTGTACAGGACTGATATCTGTAATGATTAGTGGTTCATATGACTTTTCTCCTATGAAACTAGGCTGTGAGCCCACAGAGCACAGTCAGACGGCCTTTAATCAGCATGGCCACAGGGCTGCCATAACAGTTGGCCCTAATTACGGCCTCATTCTGGCTAGAATTGACTGAAAGATCATGTTCTTCACCTAGATATGCTGCTGTTATTATCAACAATAACCACCATGCTCAAATCTTGTGTTTTTGTATTTTTTGTATTTTGTATTACTACCTCAAAGGCTGGTTTGAAAAACAAAAAAAAACTAATCAAATATCTGATTTTTGTATATAAGGTCTTCCATTTAAAGGTAAATGAAAAATTTCCAACTTAAGCAAGTGAGTGTGGAGTCCTGTGTCCAAGAAATAGTTTATATTCCCAGCCTGGAAACAC
>NW_012141776.1:1557-3324 GCF_000956105.1 Propithecus coquereli
CAGCAATATTTGGAACCCTCTTTTAAAAATACTATAAAATGAATGCTTGGCCCATATACTTCACAGGCCACTTGGGTAAGAGCCAATTGTCAGCCATAAATAGGTCCTATTATTTCAGTGCATGGTGAGGGTCAACTGTCCCCTAACAACCACGCCAGTCTATGGCTAATGGCTTCCCACCAAGGGAGTCGGGGAAGAGGGCTTTCTTTGGGAAGCTCCTTCTTCCTAATTCTCAAAAAGGCCTGTGTTCAGGAAGTTGTTGCTTATCCCCGAAATGTTTGCAGTGGAATGCAATTATGTTCAGCTTACTTGGCAGTAAATTTGATTTTGGCAGGACAAGAGGGGTTTCCATAGAGTTTCACTACTCGTATTAGTGCTATTACTACCACCACAACTATAGTAATAATAAGAATCATCATTATTGCCTTGCCATCTGTGTGCCAAGTCCTGTGTGTTTTATCGCAAATGAGAGGAAGATACGCTTATCATTTGTGGTTTATAAACAGAGAAACTGAAGTTTAGAGATGTTAAACACCTTAAAAAGAATTCAATAGCTAGCAAGAGGGAGAGCTAGTCTTACGGACTAAATGTTTGTGCTCCTTCAGAATTCATATGTTAAAACAGAACCCCAAGGTGATGGTATTAGGAAGTGGGGCCTCTGAGAGATGATTAGGTCATGGGGGTGAAACCCTCCTGAATGGGTTAGTGCCTTTCTAAAGGGGCCCCTAGAGAGCTCTCTCACCCCTCCCATCACGGAGGGCGTGGGGAGAAGGGTGCCCTCACCGGGTACCGACTCTGCTGGCGCCTCAATCTTGGACTTCCCAGCCTCCAGAACTGTGAGAAATAAGTGTCTACTGTTTAAGCCACCCTGTCTGTGGAATCCTGTTACAGCAGTCTGAACCGACTAAGACAGCTAGTGTTTGGACCACGGCTATTCACTGCAAATATCATACTCCTGACATTTTGCCACACTTCTCCGAGACACGGCCGTCCCAGGAACAATCTGGGCCTAGTGCCACAAAGGTGAGTTTTACCCCCCAGGCACCAAACCACCACATTCTGCCCCATGGTCCTGGCCTGTGCCCTCTGCCACTCACTAAATGCATGATACCTTTGGTCATGAGAGAAATCAGACAGGAAAATACTCAGCAAATGCACTATTGGAGAAACAACCTTTCTAACAGTGGACAAATATCATCTTTTCAGACAAAGGGAAAAATCATCTGACAGATAAAATGGAAATTTATTGCACTTATGAAGAGCTTCACAGCTCATTATACGCATCTGGATTCGTAGGTAGTGTGACAGTGTGAACCCTGATACCACTCCAGGTTTCCACTGACAGGATTAGCAAGACACAAACACAGAGAAGCTGCACCGTGACGGTGAGTGGAGCACCGTCGTGCCAGGGGGAGCAGAGGGGTCTGGACTGACAAGGCAGAGGGTGGACAGACACTCTCCTCCTCTGAAAGAAGACACCAGGGAAAGATCCCGACTGTCTCCCATCTCAGAGGGACGCACGTTGGCTGAAGGAAGGAAGCAGAAAACCTGCAGTGTGAAAGTCCTTCTAGAATAAATGGCACACCTAAGCAGAAATCCGGAAAGCAAGTCTCCTTTTCAATGAGTAGTTTGGGGGATATGAAACCAATATATATGTCATGGTTATTGTGTGACCCTCCAAAATCCTCAATATGTACCAGGGTGAGAAAGTATGAGAAAGATTAGATTAGATCAGTTATTAAAAATAAAGAAGATAAATTTTCTTTG
>NW_012141777.1:0-613 GCF_000956105.1 Propithecus coquereli
TAAAAAGTATTTTTTAAAAGAGATGTTAAAATTTGAACCCTGGAGAACAGTTTAAGAGTGATCATTTCCTAAAGCAAATGCTCTCGTTCTTCAAAATGTTTAACATTGGCATAAATAAATCTCATTTTAAGTTTCCATTTTAAATTATGAATGATTTTACTAGATACTTGTATTTAGTATCTGTGAAATGCTTATTCATAACTTTTTCTCATTTTTCTGTCATTTGCACAATGATTTATGAGTATTATATCGTAAGGATTTTATTCATTTATCTGTCAGACAGGTTGCAAATATTTCCCCCAGATTGTCAGTCAATTTTGTTTGTTGGATGATTTTACCATACCAGAGTTTCCATTTTTATTACTATTTGGTCAGTTTCATCATATAATTTAGTTTATGATTTCTGAGTATTTAAATTGCTTATAATAGCTTTCTCGCCCCAAGATTATAAAAATGTTTGCCTATGTTTTCCTCTACTATTTTTTTTTTTTTTTGGAGACAGAGTCTCACTGTGTTGTCCAGGCTAGAGTGCCATGGCATCAGCCTAGCTCACAGCAACCTCAAACTCCTGGGCTCAAGCGATCCTCCTGCCTCAGCCTCCCGAGTAGCTGGG
>NW_012141777.1:663-1383 GCF_000956105.1 Propithecus coquereli
TATTAAAATTAAGAAAATCTTTCATGCAGAGATACCATTAAAAGAGTAGAAAGGAACCACAGAATAGGAGAATATATTTGCAACACCTTTAAGACAAAGGGCTCTGATACAGAGTATATAAAGAACTACTTACAACTCAGTAAGAAAAACACAGACAATCCAAGATGGGCAAGGCATGTAAATTCTCACTTAACATCTTTAATAGGGTCTTGGAAACTGCAACTTTAAGTGAAACAACATGTAAAAAAACCAATTTTACCATAGGTTTATCAATACAAATGAGTTAGGTACCTGGTATATTTCAAGTCGCAAAAACATCAAACTTCTAAATAAAGACCAAAACACTTCTAATATGAAACACTGAAATAAATGTGAGCTATTCATACATTGAAGAAATATTAATAAAAATAAATAAGATAATTATCTACCCAATTATTCCAGTTCAGGGTCTTTATTTAGAATTTTGATGATGTTTTTGTGACTAGCCAGGGAGGGCACAAGGTAAGAATACACACTGGACAGGACCCCATGATGTCACAGGGCACACTCATGCACACACCCACATCTACTCAGACTGGGACACTTCAGACATGTCAATTGACCTAACGTACACATCTTTGAGGTATGGGAAGAAATCAGAGTACCTGGAGAAAACCCACGTAAACATGAGGAGAACATGCAAACTCCACATAAACAGTGGGCCAAGCTGGGAATCGATTT
>NW_012141778.1:0-284 GCF_000956105.1 Propithecus coquereli
TTTGTGTTACAGAAACATATTACATGAGAGTGGAATGACTTAATACTCTTCCTGGTAGAAAATTATCACTTAAGAGTTTAAGCTTCTGTTATTCTCCTCATCACTATCATCATTTGGAATGTGCAACATTTTGATAGTTTACTGTTCACTGAAGTAGTTGTATATATCAGTACACAGTGCCAAATAATCTTCCTGTTTACTGATCCACCTATGTGCTAATTTGTGTTACAGAAACATATTACATGAGAGTGGAATGACTTAATACTCTTCCTGGTACAAAATTA
>NW_012141778.1:2164-3295 GCF_000956105.1 Propithecus coquereli
CATTTGTTAATTAAAAAGTAAAAGTTTATTAGATAATTTTTTAAAGGAAATGCAATACTGTAGGTTATAGGTAAGCTAACTCTTGTTAGGAGTAGACTCCAATATGTAGGTTGATGGTAGACTACCTGTTATAACAAGTAGAACCCAAAATGTATAATGTTGGAAACACAATATAGGTCTGCTTCAGGCTTATGTAACTATTCCAGTTGGTGAATAAGTCAAAGAAGTGGTCCTCTTCCATGCAGTCATCCAGGGACGCAGACTTCCAGAAACTTTACAATTTTCAATACATGCCTTTCAAGCTTGAATCAAAGAAAATTTTGGGAAGCAAGTTGAGGGAGGATTTTATGGGTTCGGGTATGGGGCTGAAAGTAACACACGTTTTTTTCTGTTTACACTTCATTGTATAGAATTAATATGCAAGGGAGACTGCATTATAATTGTGTACCCAGGAAGAAATAAATAACCTGGATTTTGGTGAACTGCAGTCTCTGTAACAAACAGAAATGATGCATTTAAATCAAATTTAGTATATATACTGATCGTGAATGTTTAGAAAATTAAAATAGAATTTAAGTGTCACTTAGCAATTCTTCTGGTGTTTTCCATCTTTTATTTTTATTTTCTATTATAGCCTCGGCTAAAGTCTGAACTGATTCCACTCCTAACCGTCCCCTTTTCAGGATGTGAAACTGAGAACATTTCTCTAATCAGAGTCTTTCATAGCATAGAAAGATAATTCAAAATATAATTGCAATAAAGAAAGGCACAGGTACTCTGGACTTGAGTGGCCATTCTCTGGTTGACTAGTTATGTAAGGGATTACACTGACATGACATTTTTATCTCTCTCTTTCTCCACTGTATTCTTTTTGTGGATTGAAAAAAAAATAACCTCTTTGAATATTTCTCTTCTGTTCTTGTGCTTTATTCAAATTCTGCCACTGAGACAATTTGGGCTGAATGATACATGCGACCACAAGTCAACACAGTGCATATCTGGGTTGGATGTGAAAAACATGAGCAGGAATTCCTAAATACTGATCCAAAGCAAAAATAAAACAATCTAGGGATAACTTTTTAAAGTTAGATGTTTCCAGTTTTTGTATCAAAATGCCCTTTAAAAAATTAT
>NW_012141779.1:0-320 GCF_000956105.1 Propithecus coquereli
AACTCACTCTCCCAGCATATCTTTGTAGACGAGATCTTTGACTGATAAAGGGAGTGGTTGCCTAAGATTCAGTTCACAGTGTTGGGACAAGTTCTCTTATGGGAAGCTGTGCAAATATAGGTGCTTCTTGGAGTAGGACAGAGCCCAAAGCAGTGATGACCTGAAAAGGTGGTCTCACCCAGGGGGAGAGACCAAAGGCCACAGGCCAGTTCTGAGGGGCTAGGTGAGCTATTTAATAAAAAGAGAGAGAACACCCAAAATGCCAGAGTCACGAGGATACTGGTTAGATGTATAGTGCAAAATATTTCAGGACCAAAACC
>NW_012141779.1:1929-3699 GCF_000956105.1 Propithecus coquereli
TGCAATAGTTGTACAAAATAATTCTGGTTTAGTAACTGGCCAGCCCTAATAAGAGGGTAACAACATGGACATGAATCAGTCTAGTCACAAATCTGGCTGAAGGGCCTATTTACAAATAGAAAGAGGCTTGTTTAACTTAGCTAGAAGAACATTACCGTGACATGGTGCAGTGAGTTTACCCATGGCCAGTCTCATGAAAAAATATCTTATGACTCAACACATGGCATTTCCATTTCTGAATGAGATTAGTTATTTCTCATGAACCATGAACTTACTAGAGATCAAAATAGACCCAAATATATAAAATCCAGTAAATAAATCATGTAGAGGAAAGATAGTATAATACAAAGAATACTGGATTTTGAAAACCACATGGCAACAAATCTAATCCCTTGTTTTCTGGCTGTGTGATCTTGAACAAATCACTGGGCCTCTCTCAGCCTTTAAACAGGAGATCATGAACCCTAACTCACAGTGTCAGGATGAAGTTAAATTAAATGTCCGTAAAATGGTCCACCCACAGTGCTTTGTACATAAAAGACAATCAGTGGACATTAACTAAATTAAGTTAAAATACTAAGTGAATTTCCTTTTACCATTGAGATTTCAGGTTTCCTAATTCTTGAATATGTTTGCTTTATCTCCACTTAGACGGTAAATCTTTGAAGTGAATGGATCTTGTCTGAATCGTTTTTATTCTCCTTCACAGAATTTCAAACATGTTCAGAATCTTTTCAATAAAAGTCAAAGGGTAACTAAAATTTCATCCAAATAGACATGCTCTAAGGATAATGAAAATGGGTGTTTCTTAGATTGAAAATACCAACTACTACTTGCTATGGACTGAGTGTTTGTATCCTCCCCAAATTCATGTAGAAATCCCAACCCTCGAAGTGATGGAATTAGGAGGTGGGGCCTTTGGGAAGTAATTAGGTCATGAGGGTGGAGCTCTCATAAATGGGATTAGCACACCTATAAAAAGACACTGGAGAGCTTACTTTTTCTCTCTGTTCTCATCCATGTGATGACACAATAAGAACATAGCAATCTGCAACCCAGAAGAGGACCCTCTAGTACTTAATCATGCCGGGCAGTGTGATCTCAGCCTTCTAACCTCCAGAACTGCGAGAAATAAATTTCTATTGTGGATAAGCCACTCAGTTTATGGTATTTTGTCCCAAATGGACTATGCCACTACTCTATTAAAGCCAAGTGCAAATACTTGCTCCCAATATTTCATTCAATGATTGCATCTAAGCTGCATTGGAACTCTGAAAACAGTACCCATGGCTGTGTTCCCATGGTCAGAGATCCTCCAGGCATTATCCTCCCACTCTTCACTGAGAGCTATTTCACTCTTGTCTGCGTTCACTGCTTCTATTGCCCTGTCGAATGCTTGCAGTTAGCTTCTTTGTCCTCTGACCTGAAAACTCTATTGCATAGTTTGTCTCAGGTATATATTGGAGTAAGATCTTATGCAAATAACTGTTTATTATAAAAGCTATGCTTTTATTTGTGTGTTTACTCAGACTTTTAAAAGTAAGAGGAAACCTTTATACACACTGTATTCCGCAATCGGTAGAGGCAAAGGTTCTTTGTAGATTCAATCTTCCCCTTTGGAGCTCCTGCCTATTTCATTAGCATAGCAGTTCCCAACCTTCTTGGTGGTACGGCCCCTTTAAATTATTGTGGAGCCCAAACACTTTTTGTTTACGTAATTTCTACCTATCAATATTTCCCATGATAGAATTAACGCTGATACATTTTGAA
>NW_012141780.1:0-1141 GCF_000956105.1 Propithecus coquereli
GAAAAAAAAAGTTAATTTGCAACCTTAAGGATTTAATATGTTGATAGGAGGGACTTCTAGAAGGAGGGTGTCCTGGTGTCTTGGCAGGTATGTCTGGCTCCAGTGTCACCATTCTCTTAGGAATTGCTCTGTTCGGAAGTCGTGGCTTGTGGGAGGGTCTGAGGTCGTGGGTTTTCCCCCAGCAGCCTGCCCGGTGTGGTTTTGAAGGTGGAGAGAGACCCGGCTGGAGATGCTGCCGGGATCCTCCCAGAGGCCTCGTCGGGCATTGGGCTGGCGGGATGGGTGGTTGGTGGCTCACAGTTTTCCAAAGGAGCTGGACCCTTTCTTGAAGTTTCTCAAAAGGATTAGCATGATGTAGTTCAGAAATGTTTTTTCACGGAGTCGTGGTTTTGGGGTACAGAAAGATGTTTCAGCCCTGCTCACCCTTCTCCTGAAACACAGACCTTACCCTGAGCGGGAGGGAGCACCAGGCTGTGTTTGTTTACAATTTAATCAGCACCAAGAATGCCCAGCCTTGGTCATGGCCCTCCTCTCAAGGCTCTTGTATCGCAGGGACAGTGCAAACGTGCAGGTGAACCATGAGCACAAGTTCATGCTAAATGCCACAGGAATGACAGGGAGGCCTTGTGACCAGGCTGTGGGGGTTATGTTGTGCCAAACTGTGGCTGGCTTCCCTGTAAGCTTCTGATACAGAGCTTGGAGTTAGCACTGTTGCTTGAACCAGAGTCCAAAAGGAATGGTACCTTTTCCACATCAAATGCTTTAAAGCTGTCAGTGTCCACGCACCTTAGTTTTTAAAAAAGAGGTTTTATCTCAACAACAACCCAGAATTATAGAAGCTATAAATGACCAGACTGATGAATATGTCTTGAAAAACCATAAAGTTTAAAAAAAGACAAATAGGAAAATATCGCCAGTTTCTAGCAGAGAAAGAACTACTTTCCTTAATATATAATGAGCTCCTACAAATCAATAAAAAGAACAGTAACCGCTCATCGGAAAATGATTGGAAAACGATCATCAGAGAATACGAATAAACAGTTCAGAGACTATCAGCAATTAAACATACTGAGATAGTATTATAATAAAAGAAATAGCAATGAACACTCCAATGAAATGCCATTTTCAAGTACCAAATTGT
>NW_012141780.1:14209-14887 GCF_000956105.1 Propithecus coquereli
GTATGTCCTTATATAGCCCAAGGGTGTGTGTGTGTGTGTGTGTGTGTACATGTGTACCCTCATATACTTGAAGAATTAGCTACAAGGATGAAGCATCGTTTATTATAACGAAAAACTTGAAATAACCTACATTAACTTAATTATATATCTTTATAATGGAATAGTATAAAGCTGTTAAAATGATGTTGCAGATAAATATTTAATGATATGGAAACATTTTATAACATGGAATGAAAAAGTAAGTTGCAGATTGGTTTATATCATTTGATCCCATCAAAGAAACATAAAACAGACATAGAGAAGAAGATTTCAGATAATATTATAGTAGTGTTATCTCAGAGAAGGGGGTCCATGGGTGTTTATTTTCCTTTTGTCTAACTAAATATGCACGCATATCTGTACATGTGTGTATATAGTATATGTATATGTAGTTTTCTTGTGAAGAACCTGTATTTTATAATAATTGGAAAGGTTTATTTTAGATTTAAAAAATAAAGTTACCTCTTTGAGAACCTATAATTTATACCTCATAGCTGACCTTTTACTCCCATTATTTAAATCTATGTTCTACCTTCAAGTAGAACATACAGAACTTTGGAGCATAGAGACCCCAGCGCCGGTGGTTCTCAAGCCTGGGTCCCTGTTAGAATCACCCGGGGAGCTTCAGAAATAGATTGC
>NW_012141781.1:0-343 GCF_000956105.1 Propithecus coquereli
GGCTCACTCCAGGTAGTGTCGCAATTGAATTAAACCGTAGGACGCCCAGCTGGTGTCTCAGAGAATTGATTAATGTGAGAAAAAAAAAAAAACCCCACACACGTGGTGCTAAGAGTGTTCTATGGGTAGAAAGAGATCGCAGATTCCACAAATTGAGTCTGTGCGGGTCAAACACACAGGGCTGCCTGATTTTGTCAGAAGCAGGGGAGGCAAGCTCTGAAGGGGGTTTGCAGGTGATACTGGGCGTGTAAGAGAAGATCAAAGGCTTTCTTTCCCTTTGCCTGATTGTTGAGTATATATCTTTAGATGAAGTCCAGACGCCAGAAGAGTTCTTTGCAAAACA
>NW_012141781.1:4543-5114 GCF_000956105.1 Propithecus coquereli
TGAGCTCAAGCAATCCTCCCATTTCGGCCTCCCAGAGTGCTAGGATTACAGGCGTGAGCCAGCGTGCCCAGCCTATTTTTGCTTTTTGCTTTTTTTAAAATTTTTTTCCTTCTGTCATGCTTCAGGCATAGAGGAAAGATACCCACCGTAAGGTCCGTGAGCTTTGTAGAACATCAAAGCGCACAGCATGACAGCCGTCGTTGTCCCCCTGGAGCAGCCAGAGTTCTGCTCCAGGTGTGTCATTAAGCGTCATTTACTTTCTATAGCTCACTAATTCACACGCATGCCTTTTTGAACCCTCCCCTCCCTTAACAAATTTAAATAGAAGTATATAATCGAATTCTCAAAACACATTTAATTTCCATGTGTGTCAAGACAGCCAAGTGTATGGAAAAATATTCTAGGAAATATTCTTCGCTTTTATGACAAAAGAAGGTAAACAAAAAGACACTTTTCCTTTACACTCTTCTTAACAGAATACGTAGGACCACATCCACCTCTTTATTTCAGAAAATACTCGAACACTTTCTATTCGGCAGAAGCCAGAGTGGGAGTTCCTTGAAGCTCTGGT
>NW_012141781.1:8194-9180 GCF_000956105.1 Propithecus coquereli
AACCGAGGATAAGGCAAAACGAATGTACTTCAATTTGAAATGCCATTAAATTGCACTTAAGAAATAATTTCAAACATTTTATCCAAGTAATATGTACGTTTAATTAAAATTGAGTTCCTTCAATGCTCAAAAGTAATTCAAGCACCAAAGCGATAACAATCTTCCCAGGGCATTAGCTGCAATCCCAATCACTGTTTTCCAAGGAAGAGTTGTCAGTCCTGCTCCTGAAATCTGTCTCCAGCACGCCTTCCCCTCCCATCCCCACGTCCCAGCCCAGCGGGGCCACCAGCTCACCGAGACTTCCTGGCCTCTGGGCCTCCATGCCGCTGCCAGGGCGTTCTTTCCAAAAAGCAACTCCGTCCATGACATTCTCTGAGCTATGCTCCTTCCTGGGCTGTCCCACAGCCTTCAGGATAAAGTACAAATTCCCAAGCATAACACCTCTGAGGAAGCCTTTCCCGTCTGTCCCCTCCTTCCCAGATAGCTGCCTGCACCTTGCCCTACGCCCTTCATCAGCCCCAACCCACTGCTCTCTCAGGCAAACTGCACCAGCTCTCCAAGCCTTCGCCTGTGACGCTGTCTGCCTGGTGCCTTCATCCCATTCCTCAGCCTGCAAGATGCTATGTGTCCTTCAGCCTCCAATGTTACTTCACTGCAATCTTCCCTTCAAATCCCTGATGCAGCTAGTTGCAAATTCCCCTAAAAGTACTATAATCACCTCTGTTATAGCATCTTTGATTTAGGGTGTGTTTTTTAATTTAATTTTTATTTTTGTTTTATTTTTTGAGACAGAGTCTTGCGCTGTCGCCTGGGTTAGAGTGCCGTGGTATCAGCCAGCTCACTACAGCCTCAAACTCCTGGGCTCAAGTGATCCTCCTGCCTCAGCCACCCGAGTAGCTGGGACTATAGGCTCAAGCCACCATGTCTGGCTAATTTTTCTATTTTTAGTAGAGATGGGGTCTCGCTCTTTAAAGGCTGGTCTCAAA
>NW_012141781.1:11531-11903 GCF_000956105.1 Propithecus coquereli
GCCGAGGCAGGAGGATAGCTTGAAGCCAGTAGTTCAAGACCAGCCTGGGCAACACAGCAAGACCCCATCTCTACAAAAAATGAAAAAAATTAGCCCGGCGTGGTGGTGGGTACCTATAGCCCCAGTTACTTGGAGGCTGAGATAGGAGGATCACTTGAGCCCAGGCTCACTGTCAAGGTTACCTTGAGCTATGATTGTGCCAGGGCACTTCAGCCTGGGCAACAGAGCAAGACCTTGTCTCTTTAAGGAAGGGAAGGGAAGGGAAGAAATGTATGTTAAAAATCCAAATATGACCAATGAACACTATAGTAAATATTAAGAATGATTCTGAGAAGCACCAAACCACGCTCATGTGTAAGTTACATTAAAACT
>NW_012141781.1:15268-16254 GCF_000956105.1 Propithecus coquereli
AATAAGAAAGGGAACATAAACCTAGAGCCAAGACAGCTAGAGACAGCATCCAGTGGACAGGAGGCACAGGGCTCTTCTAGGGCTGGCAGGGGCAGGCCAACCAGGCCAGCACAAGGACTAGAAGGCTAAGAGTGACATGGGGGCAGCCAGGTCACGTACATACCAAATACCAGCAATATCAAGGCTAAATGTCCAAAACCCAAGAGAAAGCCCATGACAACATAGAAGGTGTTGGGGACATCCTTCACCAACATTCCGATGACAATGAGAACAGCAGGCTGTGAGAGGTCTAAGTGACAAGACACTCAACTGAATGCAGTATAAGGAAGCTCAGTGAAGGTCCACAGATGCGTGGCTTACTAATGCATGAAGTGTAAAGAGATTTGAGCAAGCTTTCAACAGAAACCAAAGTTTACAAAAAAACGAAACATTTTGAAAAATGCATAAGGTCTCTATAGCTGACCACTTCCTCATTTTGTTATATTGTCCTAAAAGATTGTCTCTAATCATTCTTCGGTGACTCTTCTGCTAGGTATTATATAAACATCAAAATGACTAAGTAGAGCAACTCCAAATCTTCAAGCATGCATAATTTAGAGTGCTGGTAGTTGTACCATTCAATGTCATATCATTTGCTAACAAATGAATGAGAGAAATATTCTGATTTTTTCATATTAGAAATCTCATGCAGATATTTTTAGGGTCATGCTCATTAGAATCAGGTGAGTGGACCAAGCACAGTGGCTCACACCCATAATCCCAGCACTTTGAGGATTGCTTGAGGCCAAGAGTTTGAGACCAGCCTGAGCAAGAGTGAGACCACCCCCTGCCACCCCTCCCCACCCCGTCTCTACAAAAAATAAAAAGTTAGCCAGGCGTGGTGGTAGTGCCTGTAGTCCCAGCTACTCGGGAGGCTGAGGCAGGAGGATCGCTTGAGCCCAGGAGTCTGAGGTTGCAGTGAGCTATGATGATATCACCGCATTCTA
>NW_012141781.1:18707-19068 GCF_000956105.1 Propithecus coquereli
TGTTTTTTGTATGAAATTGGGTTAAATCATTGATGGATGGTATAGAAATCTGTGCCTTATACTGGTACAATTAACATGGACTCAAGCCCTTTGTATATACTCTCAGTTAAAGAGCCAAGAAAGAGGTGATTAAACCCCTCTCTGTGTGTAACCCTGGGCAGAGTCAGAATTCAGAGAAGATGAAGTTCTCCGGGGGCTTCTAATCTACTTCTAATCCACCGCAACTGTAAGAGAGTAAGGGGGATGGCGGGTTGGTTTTATTGCTCATGGCCGTTCAGACTTGGCAATGCCAGACTATTATCTGATCATCACAGTGGGCCTGTGCAGTACAATACATTGTCTCCATCTTACAGATGAAGTC
>NW_012141781.1:20853-21974 GCF_000956105.1 Propithecus coquereli
TGCTGCCACCATCTCTGTAGCAAGGGTGTCACAAGCAAGTAACAGGCTGACTTGGGCTGACGAACGGGGCTTCTCAGGGTGACAGGCAGGGAAGACGCTGCCAAGAGGCTGCCCCGTCGCCTCAGGAACGCTCGCGGTCCCTTGCCAGTAAGTCCGTTTCCACTTTATCTGTCCCGAGATAACGCATCGGTCTCCGCCGTGAATGGAGTCTGCGGAAGATGAGCACTAACCACTCTAATGAGCAGCGTCACGGTCACCGCCCAGCAAAGGAAAACAGCGTCCCATACTCAGGTGGCAATTGCCATAGTTCCACCTAGTCCAACAGCACGGCTGCCCTCCTTTTTGCTAAGTGTTTTCTGTCCTTGAAAGGTGGGAGAAAAATTCCCGGGGCAAACGCATTTTGATTTCACCCATTTCTCCCCAGTCCCACCCGCCTTCCCGCCGTGTTGCAGCCCCGTTCCATCCCTGCCTATGAAAAAAGTGGAAAATAATTTTGTTCTTAAAAATAGTAACAGTCAGGGGAAGGTGGGGATCTCGAGTGACGCTGGGAGCTTAGGGACGCGAACACTTGATGAAGTGTGTCGATTACGTGGCCAGCCTCGCAGGGGCCGAGGTCGGGGCAGGCGTGTCGCGGGCGGTTGACAGCTGGGGCCACCGCTGCGGAAACGTCGGGGCGGGGACTCACCTGCCGGGCAGCGCTGCGGCCGCCTCACTCCGCCTCGGCCTTCTTCTCCTCGGACATCTCCACCGACAGGATCTGCTCGCCGGGCTCGGGGCCCGGGCTCATGCGGATCCGCGCCGAGGGCTCCTCTGGCCTGGGCGTCCCCTCCTCACCTCCCTGGGGACTCCCGGGGGACGCAGGCGGCGGAGAGCGTTGGGCCGGGGGATCCAGGGGCTCCCGGGGTGTGGGCTGGTCTGGGGGTGCAGGTTGGTCTGGAGGTGCGGGCTGGCCCGGGGGTGCGGGCTGGTCCGGGGGTGCGGGCTGGCCCGGGGGTGCGGGCTGGCCCGGGGGTGCGGGCTGGTCCGGGGGTGCGGGCTGGTCCGGGGCGGCCGAGCCGGCCTCTCCAGCGGCATCCTGAGCTCTCTTGGCCTGGAATCCGGAAAGGGTGACTCGTGAGGCA
>NW_012141781.1:23335-25931 GCF_000956105.1 Propithecus coquereli
TCTCACTCTTGCTCAGGCTGGTCTCGAACCCCTAAACTCAAGGGATCCTCCTGCCTCAGCCTCCCAGAGAGCTAGGATTACAGGCGGGAGCCACCGCGCCCAGCCCCTGAGAGATTCTTGAAGTTCACGTCTACTCAGCCATTCACAGCAGCCAGGGCTAAAGACCCCACCAAGCCACTGTGACCTTGACAGTTTGTGAGCCAGGCAGTTGCATCTTTCCTCAATTGGGGGCCATTGGTAGCTATATCTGGAGAATGTCTTGGAACCCTGAGTGGCTTTGATGTCACTCACTAAACCCCTGTTGTCAAACGACCTCTGGATGGGTCCCCTGGACTCTAACACCAGCCTGGATTGAGACTGAGTTTGTCACGTCCCTTTGAACTCTGTCATGTAGACGGTTGCCCTGCTCCGAAGAGTCCCTGCCACTGAGCCCCCACCTAACCCCAGTCCCTCTCCGTTTTCCCGGCAGCCTTCCGAAAGGACGGTCGTGATCAGACATAATTAGTGTAATCATTCTAATTGGCATTCTTGGCTTTAGTCACAGAAAAAACTCCCAGAGCTAATTTTAATGTTCCCTTTGGATTTACGGGGGCAGAGGTGGTTGGCACTGGGCCTGTCTACGAGGCTTTTCCTTTCAGATATTTTAAACTGTCACAGACACAATATTAACTATGACGCATCACTGTCGTCTGGAGAGGGACCTTCCCCTCCCACACCTTCTCCGTCCTCCTCTGCAACAGCGCCCGGGCTTCTTCAGAGATCCTCCTCGCCCCGACTCTCACTTCAGGGGTGGGCACGTGACCCAGGCCTCCCAGAGCACCACAGCCCCCTGGCCACACTGAATGGCTCAGGAGTTGGCATGTGAGCCAGTTTGGGCCAATGACGGTGAGTCCTGGGCCTTTTGCTAGAATCCCTAGGCAAGAGCACTTTCTGCTGGAGTGACTACAGCAAGAGGATATGATCCTAGAACTCTCGGGGCCTGCCTGCAAATGGAGCCATCACTGAACAAGGCGGAGATGACAGAATGGGGAACCTAGTCCCGCTGGCATCATCTGGGCTTCTGGATCCATCCTTGCCTGAACTTTTCAATTAGATGACGCCGCAGGTCCCCGTTTTCTCAGGCTAATCTGAGCTTGCACTCTATCACTGGCAACCAAATGAGTCCTGTTAGAAAGAAGCGGGGGGAAAGCCCCTAAACCTAAATGTGTGGTCCACTCTCCCAGGTCCCTCGGCCTTGTCCCTGGCAAGTACCTGACGTGGCAGTGTGGCTGGGTCCCGACCGCGTTACCTGTTCCAGCAACTCTTGCTGTTTGGCGGCCGCCTCCAGCGCGGCCAGCTCTTTGAGTCGAGCCCTGAGGTGGGCCAGCTTGCCTCCTTTCCCCCCCTTGCCCCCCATCTTTCCGGTCGCAGCGAGGGCAGTGCTGAAGAGCTTCGGGGTGCCCGCCCGGGGTGGGAGGATGAGCACGCTCTTCTCCTCCTTGGGCTTGTTGTTACTCCTCAGCATGCGCCTGCAAGACAGCGGCATCCACTTCCGTCACAAGCTCGTTCGGGGAGGAGCTCGAGGAGGAAAGGAAATCTCGTTTATGGAGAATTCTCTGGCCAGTGATTTCCCAGGGCTTTTCCTAAACCAAGTGCAGAGCTGAGTGCTTTACGCGCAGTATCTCATCAAATGATCAGAACAATGTAATGAGTGGGTCTCAATGTCTGCATCTTAAAGATGAGGAAACTGAGGCTCAGAGAGGTTGAGGAACTTGTCTGAGATCACACAGGGAGGAAGTTCCAAAGGGCATTTTAATATATGGAATCAGAAATAAGATGCCTAGATGAGAAAGGACCCAAAGGTTTTTCCTTCTCCTGCTTTATTGTCACTTCCCTGTCATCACCATCACAGTTATCAGCACTTACTGAGTGTCCATATGTGTCAGGCCCTCTGCTCTGTCCTTTACAGCCACTCTTTGGTGGACCCCATAATCCCCCTTCCTGGTGTTCATGCTTCTGTGTCACCTCCTCCTCTTCAGGATGAGTGGACATGGGACTTGCTTTTAACCAACAGAGTACAACAAGGGACATCATTTGTGTGAATGTCACATAGAATGGTGATCTCTGTCTCGCAAGGAGACTCCCCCTGCCGACTGTGATGAAGCAGGCAGCCGTGCGGAAGGAGGCCCACGTGGCAAGAACCCGAGGGCGACAGCTAGCTAGAGAACCGAGGCTCCCAGTCCTACACCTCAAGGAACTGAATTCCACCAACAAGCATGTGATCTTAGAAGCGGGTCCTTCCCCATCAAGACTTGAGATGAGGCCGGGCGCGGTGGCTCACACCTGTAATCCCAGCACTTTGGAGGCCAAGGAGTTCACTTGAGCCCAGGAGTTCGAGACCAGCCAGAGCAACATAGTGAGACCCTGTCTCTACAAAAAGTAAAAATAAAAAATCTAGCCAGGTATGTTGGCACACACCTGTAGTGCTAGCTATTCAGGAGGCTGAGACAGGAGAATCGCTTGAGCCCAGGAATTTGAGGTTACAGCAAGCTATGATGACACCACTGCAGTCCAGCCTGGGCAACAGAGCGAGACTCTGTCTCTTAAAAAAAAAAAA
>NW_012141781.1:27606-27948 GCF_000956105.1 Propithecus coquereli
TGCAGGGCTGGGTTTCTGCAAGCCTGTCATCACCATAGTCACCATCCCATTAACACATAAACTCGTCTTGTGTGTGTTTCTGTCTAAAGACATCTCAGTTAACATACATTGTTGCTTCATTAACATCGAACGCACAGCCAACAGCACAATTCGTGCCCGAGCGAAGCTTATCGACACAAACATTTTCTGGGTCAGGCACATCACAGCCTTCTTGTGCTTAGGAACACGAAGCACTTCAGCTCTGTGCTTGGGGGCCATTTTAAACAGTGAAATCACCAACGAAGTGCACAAATATGAGGAAAATGTGGCATTAAACAGACCATGAGAAGACACCTGTTTACT
>NW_012141782.1:0-1037 GCF_000956105.1 Propithecus coquereli
ATATTTGATAAGAAACAACAAATATCTAAAGTCAGCCTTAAAAATGATCTTTACAATTATTTTAAAAGATTTTTTTCCTAAAGTGAAATCTCCAAGAAAAGGCTTTATTGAATATGTCTAAAATATTTCTGCCAGAGTAACTGATTTAATTGAAGTCTCATTTTAAAAGTAATTGATGGTCCAAAGATACTCTCCTTTATCTGATTAATTAGCACAGTTCTTAGTTTTTATATTAATTAAAAACAGTTTGTATGTAGTGTCAAAAATATGAATACAGATGAAAGTCTTTTTCCTCAGACTATGAAGAGGTTTTAATATTAATATGAATATGCAAAAGTTTGTTATTTCTTCGATATTATATTTACAACAGAACAAATATTCCCATTGTTTACTTTATAATTCTACCACCAACAGCCTTTGTAAGATAAGCTGATTTATTATATTTCTGTCTCTTAATTCCTCACATCTAATTTTGGATGTGAGTATGTCAGTATGTGAGTCAATTTAAAAAAGGGTGCATAAAGCCAATTTCAGCTTTTCCTTTAAGACAAAGCTTCTTCTGAGGGTTTAGGAAATTTAATTATTACCAGTTGAAATGTTTTTTTCTAAGTCTTCTCAAAACCTTGAAAATGTGTTTTGTTTTGTTTTTCTTATCTTGGCATTGATCATTATCATGAAACAGAATGTGAATCTCATCAATGCAAATAATTGAGTAGATTGTAATTGTTAAATTAATGAACAAATTATTTAGGCTGACTTACAAAATGGCTACTATCTTGTTCCCTTGCATGTTTTATAAATAAATGCCTGGGTTACTGACATTTTTTAAAGGTTTCCTTTGGATGACTCATAGTATGTACAAATACCTGTAAGCTCAAAGGTTTGGGGCAGTTCATATGAAGGGGCTGAATCTTTACTGTGAACGGAGATAACCTATTACTCTTTCTGACACTACACATTCCTTTTTAATTCTGCTTCCAGCATACACTATGGCACAAGAGGATCTACGCTTTACCTCCTGCTTTGAAAAAATAATC
>NW_012141782.1:13647-14257 GCF_000956105.1 Propithecus coquereli
CAATTCATGTGTTCATATTGTTTTTGTTAAAGAAAAAATTTAGTCAATGATACTTGTTAAAGCATAGTAAGAAAAATTTTATTCAAGACTATCAAGATGGGTATTGGGACCAATGTAATTGAGTCTTGCTCAACTCAACTCCAAAAGCACATTGGGAAAATGGAAATCTATAGCTAAGTAGCATTGTGGGGGACAGTGGATGGAAAATTAATAAAATGGATAAGGTGGATTCTGGCTAAACTGACCTAACAGGATTCTTGCTGAAGACAGGCCAGGGGGATCAGCTATCACCTAGGGAATGATGAAGGAAAAGGAAGCCAGTCAGAAATTGAGGGATATCAGATATTGAGGGTGAGGAGTTCTTTTCAAGCTAACTTAGGGGGGTTCTTTGCTAAAACTGGATTTTATAAGGAAGTATATAGATGGGCCTAGGAGAAATTTCAGGAGCCTGACTAAAGTATGGCCAAGCAAAGAATCTTTGTCGTTTTGAGATTAATAGGATTTTTACATATACGGAGAATCATAGAATGTCAGAGTTGGAGGAAACCAATGATCACACAGGTCAATGAACTCATTTTCTAATAAAAAATCCCAAATCTTACAGATATGA
>NW_012141783.1:0-729 GCF_000956105.1 Propithecus coquereli
ATTTGCACCCATGAACTTCAAGATGCCTTTTGAAACAGTAGCGAAAATTACTAGAGAAAAAGAAGAAGAAGTATCCCCCTAGATCTTTAGTATACTTTCTTCATAGGCTTCAAAATATTTTCTTATATTGTTTGGTATCTCAATAAACCTGTATATTTCTTTCTTTATTGAACTGGACTTTATTTTTCCAGATTTTCAAAATAATACTATTCCAAGAGAGTGAAATATCTCTTTCACTTATTCTTGGCAAGACTTTAATATTCTTTCTGTGAAGTAATCTCTGGGGAGTTAAAAATAGCATTTAAAAATCACTTCTCCTTTCAGCTTGGACTGGTAAGATGTGTTCAAAATATGATTTCCAAAAAGTGCAGGAGGTGAAATTGAGGTGCTTTATCTTTGCAATGTCCAGCGAGATTTAAGATTTTGACTTTTGCTTTCCAAATTTATCTATTGTTTGACATGTATTATAAAAAATTGTCTAGTCCATTGCTTTCTACCTATAAATCTTCCACACTTAGTAAATAATATGCTTGAGACATGCTTTGATTCTATTGTCTGAAGATGTCCAATAATTTTGTAAGTGAATTTATAAAACCACACAAATTTTATAAAATGTTTATTGAAGAGCATATTGCCAGAGAGGTTTGTTTAATGAGCAAAGGATTTGAACAAAGCAGAATCTATTCTTCATACATTGCAACAGAGTATTATTTATCACTCAGTGTTGAA
>NW_012141783.1:2584-3198 GCF_000956105.1 Propithecus coquereli
TTAAAAGGGAAAAAAGGATGGGATCTTGTGTCAACATTAACACTCTTTCCCCTGAGAGATACGATTAACTTAATTTCTGCACCAGAGTTGAAAGACGGTAAGAAAAACTTTAGAATGCTGTCAACAGAATCAACTGCTGCCGTGATGTCAAATAATATAAGAATAATGAAGTATTTATTGGGATTAGTAAAACAGTAGTCATTAACCTTACAAACATTATGTACAATGAAAGATAAGGCTGAGCCAGATTGCCTTGATTTGGGAATAACTCCAGAGCAGAAAAAAGATGTTATTTTTTAAGTAAGAAAAAAGTATCCTCCTCAAAGAAAACAGCAAAAATGTTTGCCATCTACCTGACTTCTATTTATAATAGAAACAAATGTAAACAGATTAAAGTAACTGATTAAAAGACTAAAACTGGCACAAAAAGACATGAAGGAACCTTAAATGCATAAGATGAAAGAAACCAATATGAGAAGACAACACACTGTATGATTCCGTTTGTTGAAACCTATAGAAGGAAGAACACCAAGAGTGAACCCTAATGTAAACGATGGACTTTAGTTAATAACAATATATCCAGATGTCTTAGTTTGTTTTTTGCTGCTATAATA
>NW_012141784.1:0-683 GCF_000956105.1 Propithecus coquereli
ATGCACTATTAATTCTCTATCACTTTCTTAAGTCTAGGCAAAAAAAAATAAAATTATATATATATATTTTAAATCAAGTCATGATTCGTAGCATTGGCTAATTTCATACTCAAATGGCATCACTGAATGTGGAGATAAGAAAAGATACACAGCAACATGCCATTGTATAGTATTGTCAACATATAGATAAAGTAAACATAAATAACCCCCAAGAGCATAGATTATAATAATTTGCCTTGAATGCAATGTTTTTTCTGAAGTACATTCTTAAGTGATTTTTTTCCTAAGTTACGTGGGTGATAAATTCTCTGAGTCTTGGCATATTAAAACTTTCATTATTTTGTCCTTATGCTTATACTTAAGAGTTTAGTTGGGTCTAAGAATCTAGTTCAAAATCATGTCCACTCATGAGTTTAAAATTATTGTTCCATTGATTTCCTACTACATCTCTCCATTGTGCTCTTGTCACTGAGAAGTCCAATATTAGGAATTTTTCCTCTTTTATCAGTAGCTGGGTTTTAGTCACTGGAAAAATTTAAGATTTTTGTTTTCGACTGTTTTCATTTCTTTATCTTCTCCTTCTTATATTCCTATTAAACAAATTTCAAAGCTACTAGATGTGTTCTCTGAGATAAACTATTAATTATACTTACCTTCTTTTTATATTTTTACTCTATGTTCTG
>NW_012141784.1:2180-2572 GCF_000956105.1 Propithecus coquereli
ATGTCAAAGACTAACACAAGGATATTCTTTGTGGTATTGTTCTTAATAGAAAATATTTGAAACCCCTTAAACATTAACAATTGGGAGATCATATGACTAAATTAAACTATGGTCAAGTAATAAATATTAAAAGTTGTAAAAAAATACAATGAATATTAAAATTGACTTATGGGAAATGTTCTTCATGACATTTAATTAAATGAGCAAAACAAGTTACAGAACAGCATCCAAAGCTGAATGTTATTCATATCAAAGAATGTGCATATATGTAAATACCTGACTATATACTGTTTATATACAGTATACTGTATATACTGTTTATATAGCAATTCCTAAAATTTTGTTCAAAAGACCTTAAATAAGTCAAAATGGAATCTAAAAATTGTTCAAGT
>NW_012141785.1:0-448 GCF_000956105.1 Propithecus coquereli
AAAAAAATGCCTTATTTTGAGAAGGGGTGTGACCTTGAAGATCACATGTGTTATTTAAAAATATACTGGCTACTTTGAGATGAAATAGTAATACATTAGTGTTGAACTTAGATATGAGCTACACACTTTTCATGTTACAAAAAATTGTTTAAATATGTGGAAATTGGTTTCAGGTAAATATTAAAGAAAAAAATCTGACTCTTCAAAGTATCATAGCATTTTAACAGTGAATGAGGAAGTTAGTGAGTTTTTGAAAGAAGTTTGTGCTATGGAGTGAGAATTTTTGGTATGTTTCTTAGATATGTTTCCAGTAGGTGACTTTGTTGCTGAAAAGAAAAGTATGTCACCTATTAAAAAAAAAAAAACTCATATTTTCAAATTTAGAAACAAAGTTTTATAACATATTTAAAGATCTTCTATATGAATGTTCCCATGGTTGTTCAATCTA
>NW_012141785.1:11677-12270 GCF_000956105.1 Propithecus coquereli
AATAAAATGTTTCTCCCCACTCATCTACATAACCATAATTAACTCTGTCACCGACTCAGTCGGTCATGTTGCAAGAGTCACTTATTTCATCATCTAATTGTTCAACAAGTTCTGTTGCTTGAATATGCAAATATATTAAAATACACTTATATCTATCTCTGCCACTTCCTTAGTTCATACAGTCGTTATTTCTTAACTAATGCACTAAAGAGTAGTTCTTCTAACTAAATATTTTGAGCTTTCTGCTTCCTGAGATATGCCATGAATGTATTTTCCTACCCCATTTGAAGTTAGGCATGGCCATGTGACCTCCTTTGGCCAGTAAAACGTGAGTGGAAATGATGTATATTATTTCGAGGTGAAAGCTCTAAAAGTCAGTATATGACTTGCCATCTTTACCTTTTTATGTCTTCACAATTAAAGAACCTCAGAGGTGGAGCTTCCCTCTGTATTTCTCAGGGAGAATGACATGGAACAGGGCTCTCCACTTGACCCTCGATAGCCATGTGATGTGTTCTGTCCAGTGAAATATGAGAAGAAATGGTATGAATCCCTTCCAGCCTGAGACCACTGAGCCTCCTCTTTCCCTCTCT
>NW_012141786.1:0-3758 GCF_000956105.1 Propithecus coquereli
AAATAAAAAGTCACATCAAAATTGCCTGGGACTTCAATAACCCACTGATAGAACTGGACAGATCATCAAAGCAGAAAATCAATAAAGAAACACTGGAAATAAATGGGATTCTAGGACAAATGGGTCTAACCGACATTTATAGAATATTCTGAACAAAAACTAGTGAATATGCATTCTTCTCATCAGTACATGAGATATTTTCCAAGATTCATCATATCTTAGGCCACAAAACAAGTCCCAGCAAATTTTAAAATATAGAAATCATACCATGTATCTTCTCAGACCACAGTAGAATAAAAGTAGAAGTTATTTCCAAGGGAAACTCTCAAAGCTACAGAAAGTCATGGAAATTAAACAAGCTGATGTTGAATGATTCTTGGGCAATGATGAAATTAAGATGGAGATCAAAAGATTCCTTAAACTAAATGAAAAAGTTGACAAAAGCTTTCAAAACCTATAGGATACATAAAAAGCAGTGCTAAGGGGAAAGTTTATAGACTTAAATGCTTACCTCAAAAAGATAGAAAATCACAAATTAGCAACTTAATGTCACATCTCAAGAAACTAGAAAAAGAAAAACCAAAAAAAACCAAGAGCAGAAGAAATGAAACTTCAAAGCTCAAAGCAAAGCTAAATGAAATGGAAATAAAAAAAATACAAAAGACCAATGAAACAAAAATTTGGTTATTTGGAAAAATAAATGAAATCAATAGAACACTAGCCAGATTAAACATAAATAGTAGAGAAAGGACTCAAATAAGTTCAATCAAAAATAAAAAGGAGACATTACAACTGATATTACAGAAATATAAAATATCATCTATGAACACTTCCATGGATATGAATTAAATATCTAGAGGAAATGGATAAATTCCTGGAAACATAACACCTCCTAAGTCTGAATCAAGAACAAGTAGAAATCCTGAACGGACTAATAACAAGTAGTGATATTGAAGCAATAATATAATATCTTCCACAAAAAAGTCCTCAGACCACAGAGATTCACAGCCAAATTCTACCACACCTACAAAGAAGAACTGACATCTATCCTATAGAAATTATTCCATAACAATTCCATGACATTGAGAAGGAGGGAGTCCTCTCTACTTCCTTCTGTGAAGTCAGTATCACCTTGAAACCAAAGCCAGGAAGGGACACAACAAATAAAATTACAAACCAATATCCCTTATGAACATACATACAAACACCCTCAACAAAATACTAGCAAACTGAAACCAATAGCACATCAAAAACATAATTAACAATGATCAAGTGGGTTTCCTGCTGATGCAAGGATGGTTCAACATACACAAATCAATAAATAGAATTCATTTTATAAACAGAAGCAAAAAAAAGTCCATATGATCATCTCAATAGATGGATAAAAAACCTTTGATAAAATCCAGTACTGTTGCATTATAAAAATCCTCAAAATCTAGGCATAGATGGAACATATTTCAAAATTATAAAAGCCATACATGACAAACCCACGGCCAATATCATAGTGAATGGGGAAAAGTTGAAAGCATTCCCCCTTAGAACTGGAATAAGACAAGGGTGCCCACTGTCATCATTTCTATTCAACATAGTATTGGAAGTCCTAGCCAGAGCTATCAGGCAAGAGAAAGGAATAAAGTGCATCCAAATTGGGAAAAAGGAGGTCAAATTTTCTTTGTTTTTTGATGATCTGATCTTATATCTACAAAACCCTAAAAATTTCACCAAAAGACTGCTAGAATTTATAAATAAATTCAGCAAAGTCTCAGGTTACAAAATCAATATAAATAAGTCAGTAGCATTTCCATATACTAATAACAGTCAAGCTGAGAGTCAAATCAAGGACTCAACATTGTTTATAATAGCTATAAAGGAAATAAAATACCAAGTAATATATTTAACCAAGGGATTAGACTTCTCTATAAGGAGAACTACAAAATACCAAGGAAAGAAATCACAGATGACATAAACGAATTGGGAAACATCCCTTGCTCATAGATTGGCAGAATCAGCATAGTTAAAATGTCCATACTGCCCAAAGTAATTTACAAATTCAATGCAACCTCTTCACAATACTAACATCATATTTTAGAGATCTAAAAAATAATCCTAAGCTTCATGTGGAATCACAAAGAACCCAAATAGTCAAAGCAATCTTATGCAACAAAACACAAAGAAAACAAAAACAAAAACAAAACAAAACAAAAAACAAATCTGAAGACATCACATTACCTGAATTCAAATTAGACTACAAGTTATTATAACCAAATTAGTATAGTACTGATATAAAAGTAGAGACATCAACCAATAGAACAGAATAGAGAACCCAGAAATAAAACCATGTAACTGCTACCAACCGATCCTCAACAAGGTAGACAACAACATACGGTAGGGAAAGGATGTCCTATTTAATAAATGGTGCTGTGAAAATTTCATAGCCATGTGAAGAAGAATGAAACAGGGTCCCTATATCTCACCATATACAAAAATTAATTTAAGATGGATAAAAGAATTTAATGTAAGGTATGAAACCACAAAAATGCTAGAAGAAAACATAGGAAAAACTCCTACGGTTATTGTCCTAGGCAAAGAATTTATGACTATGACCCTAAAGGCAAATATGATATCATATAAATATGATAAAAATGAATAAATGGAACTTGATTAAATTAAAAAGCTTCTGCATAGAGCAAAAAAGAAAAAAAAATCAACACAATAAATAGACAACCTCCAGAATGGGAGAAAATATTCACGAAATATACCTCCAGCACAGGACTGCTATCCAGAATCTACAAAGAACTCAAACAAATCAGCAAGAAAAAAAAAACCAAAAAACCCTATGAAAATGTAGTCAAATACATCAACAAAAGTTTCCTCCAGCACAGGACTGCTATCCAGAATCTACAAAGAACTCAAACAAATCAGCAAGAAAAAAAAACAAAAAAACCCTATGAAAATGTAGTCAAATACATGAACAAAAGTTTTTCAAAAGAAGACAGACAAATGGGCAATAAGCCTATGAAAAAATGCTCAACATCTCTAATCATCAGGGAAATGCAAATTAAAACTACAATGAGAGGCTTCCTTCTTCCTGTCAAAATGGCCATTATTAAAATGTAAAGAAGCAATAGATGCTGGCAAGGATGCAGGGAGAAAGGAAGTCTGATACATTGTTGATGGGAGTGCAAATTAGTGCAACCTCTATGGAAAACAGTATGGAGATTCCCCAAAGAAATAAATGTAGACTTGCCATTTGACCCAGCAATCCCACTACTGGGTATCCACCCAAAGGAAAAGAAGTCTTTTTATCCATAAGACACCTACATCTGAATGTGGTACAATTCACAATTTCAGGGATATGGAATCAACCTGTGCTCCCATTATTTGATGAGTAGATAAAGAAAATGCCATATATATATATATATATACCATGGAATTCTATTCATCCATATAAAGGAATGTCTTTTGCAGCAACTTTGATAGAACTGGAGACCATTACCCTTAGTGAAGTATCTCAGGAGCGGAAAAACAAACACCGCATGTTCTCACTAATAAGTGGGAGCTAAACTATGGGCACATATGGACACAAAAGATTGAAAACCAAGAAGAGGGGAGAATGAGAGGAAATGAGGGAAAAAATTCTTACCTATTGAGTACAATGAACGCTATTCTAGTGATGGGCCCACTAAAAGCCCTGACTTTAGCATTACACAATGTATCTCTGTAACCAAAACATTTGTACCTCCTTCATATTTTAAAAT
>NW_012141786.1:7623-8640 GCF_000956105.1 Propithecus coquereli
TTTTAGTAGAGACGGGGTCTCGCTCTTGCTCAGGCCGGTCTCGAACTCCTGAGCTCAAACAATCTGCCCGCCTGGGCCTCCCAGAGTGCTAGGATTACAGGCGTGAGCCACCGCGCCTGGTCTCTTTTGCTATTTTAAACTATTGCTCTATTGCTTCTAATTGGACTTCCAACTTTTAGAACATGCTGTATATAATCTCCAGTGTTTTATATGTGCATACAGTTCTTTTATTATTTAAGCCTTATAATGGATATAAAGAGAAAGAGAGAGAGCTTATGAGGACCTGCACTAAAATGGCATAGGAAATGATGGCAAAATTAGAGGTGTGTTTTCAAAGATAAAAAAGACAGCAACATTGGTAACAGATTGGATATAACATATGACGAAGGGGAAATAAAAATGGCCCATTACTTTTTCACCTGAGAAAGTGAAAAAAATAAAAGGCACTGGTATAGAGAGAACTGGGAAACTTTGGAAGGAGGGGAAAAAAAGGTGGGTCATTTGACGAGCCCCTTTTGGACATTTGAAGTTTGAGAAAAAGAAAAGAATATCTCAATATGTGGCAGACTTCTCTACAAGGCAAAGTGGAGGCTGGAAAAAATCAAAGAGTTAAAGAATGCGGATAGATTTACTGGTTAAAGCAGAAAATATTTTATTATACATAACTACATTATAACAGAATGACAATTTAACCTACATGATATCTAGAGATTTTTATTGCCTTATTATGAGACAATTTACTTAACTAAGACTCAACCTAAGCAAAGAAAAACGGTTGTCATATATTAAGAACCTACTATTATCATTTCTGTTTGATGAATGAGGCAAATGAGATTGCAACTGTTCATGTGACCCTCCCAAAGTAGAAAGTTCTGTCACTGGCAAAGGTAAAAGTGAAGCCCAGATGTGCTTGAGACTAAACCCTGTGGCCTTTCAACTGGCTGGAAAAGAAAAAGTAAATTGGCATATAATATAAAGATGAAGAAGTTGCAATTTGGAGACTTTGTGGTCGGGAGG
>NW_012141787.1:0-502 GCF_000956105.1 Propithecus coquereli
ATTAGCCACATATGGGACAGTGCAGCCCTAAGTAATAGCCTAACAACGTTATGCCTCATAGTTGGGAGGGAGATAAAAGGTCGAGCTATAGCAAATTCAGAAGATTAGAGGATAATATAATGAGTTAACCTGAAAAACATTTTCTGATTGAACAAGAAAAAGAATATACCCATTGTCTTATATATTTAGGGTTTCATTAGCCACATATGGGACAGTGCAGCCCTAAGTGATAGCCTAACAACGTTATGCCTCCTAGTTGGGAGGGAGATAAAAGGTCGAGCTATAGCAAATTCAGAAGATTAGAGGATAACATAATGAGTTATCCTGAAAAACATTTTCTGATTGAACAAGAAAAAGAATATACCCATTGTCTTATATATTTAGGGTTTCACATTTTCTCCTTACCTTTGGGAGTTTTTGCAGTAAACTCAGGATCAAAATAGAATGTATCTTCAGGCCTGCCAGTTGCAGGTTTAAAAGGTGGATGAATTTCTCTTCTATA
>NW_012141787.1:10757-11321 GCF_000956105.1 Propithecus coquereli
ATTCTAATCCAAGTTTTTAACACAATTTATTACTTAATATTTGTACCATAATCAACCTTAAATGAAATCATATAGAGAAGAGAATATTTTTAAATGAGGATTTTTACCTGTTAACTTGATGTGACCTTCTTCATCAAGAAGTATGCTGAAAGAAAATAAAGTCAGAAAATCTTTTTAAACCACTCAATCGAGATTTATAGAAGCTAAAACTGAAATTACTTCCTTAAGCATCAGATCACCACATTTATTTTAAAATATTACTTTAGATTGTGAATAAGAAGGCAAACATAAAGGAGGAAAAATTATGTTTTTGGATATACATTTACAACAACTCCCAAAGGCAATGCCTTAAACTTGTATTAATGAGCCAGGGGTGCTTTAAAACTATTAGGAAAAGAACCAAACAATCTATACTCTTCTAATCTCCTCTTTCTAATGCTTTTCAGCAGAGGTGGCCTTACTAAACCCCCTGGCGCTTGCATAATAGACAAGAGGGTCCATATATTTAAGTCAAAAGCATTAGACTTACCATTCTCTTGGTCATTTTTAAAGTATCTGACTCAA
>NW_012141788.1:0-976 GCF_000956105.1 Propithecus coquereli
GCCTCCCAGAGAGCTAGGATTACAGGCGTGAGCCACCACGCTCGGCCTGTCCAAAGCTTTTGCATTCTTTTCTCTTGCCTGCCTTTGTTTTATTCTGTTTCACTGTCTGTTACCTTGTTAGTTGTGCATTCTTTTATTGCTTACCCTAAAAATTATGTACCTTTGACTTATAACAGTCCAATAGAAATAATTACTTCAGCCACTCCTCCATTAGTGCTCCTCTGACTCTCCATCTTTTCCATTTTATTATTGCACATATTAATTTTACATGTATCTAAAGATACTACTTTTGTTGGCAGAGTGTTCACTTGTATTTTCCCACATCTTCACCCCTTTCGCTGCTCCTAATTCCTTCTGAGTTTTCATCTCAGATCATTTTCCTTCTGTCTGAAGAACTTTTGAGCATTCCTTTTAGTTCAGGTTTGCTGATGACTAACTTTTTTCTGTTTTTGTCTATCTAAAAATATCTTTGCCTTCATTGGTAAAGAATATTTTCACTGGCTAGAGAATTATAGGTTGGCAGTTATTTTCTCTTAGTTTTTAAAATTAGTCATTTTATTGTTACCTGGTTTTTCGAAGTCAGCTCTCGGTGTTATCGTTGCTTCCTGAAAGTAATGTGTCTTTTTTTACACTGCCTTTAAGATGTTTTTCTTTGGTTTTCAACAATTTAAATAAGATATGCCTAGGTGTGGTTTTCTTGTATTTATCCTTCTTGGGGTATGCAGAGTTTCTCAGAATCTGTGGGTGATTGTCTTTAATCACTTTTGGAAAATCCTCAGCCATCATCTTTACATTATATATTTCCTCTGCCCCATTTTCACTCATTTCCCCTTTTGAGATTGCATGTATCAGGCCTTTTCATGGGTTTTACATGCCTTGTAGGCACTTTTCTATATTTTTTTGTTATTTTTTGGTCTGTGAGCTGCTTTCTGTTCGAATATTTTCTATTGCCTTTCTTTTGCCATTCCTATCTTTT
>NW_012141788.1:1026-2131 GCF_000956105.1 Propithecus coquereli
TTTTTTTTTTTTTTTTGAGACAGGGTCTCGCTCTGTTGCCCAGGCTGTAGTGCAGTGGTGCCCTCATTGCTAACTGTAACCACAAACTCCTGGGCTTAAGTGATCTCCCTGCCTCAGCCTCCTGAGTAGCTGCAACTATAGGCACGCCACCATGCCTGGCTAATTTTTTTATTTTCTGTAGAGACCAGGTCTCACTATGCTGCCCAGGCTGGTCTCGAACTCCTGGCCCTGGCCTCAAGCAGTCCTCTTGCCCCAACCTCCCAAAGTGTTGGGATTATAGGCGTGAGCCGGTGTGCCTGGCCATACTTAAATTTTCTATGTCTCATTTTCTTCACATGTATTATAAAATGGGATTAGTAATAATAGTACCTACTTTATGGGATTGTTGTGAGGGTTAAATGAGATAATGTGTGCAAGGCAGTTTGAACAGTAAATGCCTGAACTATAGTATCAGTAAATGCTAGCTGAGATATGGCTCAAGGTACTTATAGCTAGTAAGTGGCAGAAACACAAAATAGTCATTCAAATCAATTTTGTAGTTCATGATGGGGCTCACAATAGAGGTTTAATTAATAAGTTAATATAACAGTATGTGATTGCTTAGAATTTTATATATTGCTGAGTTCCAAGCAAGTTTGAGACTTTCTTAAGACATACATCTGCATGAGTGTATGCTGTATGTACATATGTCAGTATGTGAATGTAATACATTTTTAACCTTTAATTTTGAAATAATTATAGGCTCATGGGAAGTTGCAAAAATAATACAGAGATTCTGTGTACCCTTCACCTATTTCCCCCCAATCTTACTACCTTAGGTAACTATAACACACTAGGAAATTGGCTGGGCGTGGTGTATCATGCCTGTAATTCTAGCACTCTAGGAGGCTGAGGTGGGAGGATCACTTGAGTCCAGGAGTTCAAGACCAGCCTGAGCAGTATAGCAAGATCCCATCTTTAAAAAAAAAAAGGCCAGACGGGGTGGCTCACGCCTGTAATTCTAGCACTCTGGGAGGCTGAGGTGGGTAGATCGCTTAAGGTCAGGAGTTGGAGACCAGCCTGAGCAAGAGCAAGACCCCATCTCTACTAAAAAATAGAAAGAAAT
>NW_012141789.1:0-284 GCF_000956105.1 Propithecus coquereli
CAAAATCCCAAATGATTGAGATTTGGTTTTGCTTCCAAATCTATTTCTCTTCATTAGCACTTGGGGATGGAAATAGTTCCATCAGAGCATTCTTGGGTAATTCTTAAACCTCAGGGCTGGGTATAGTGGCTCACACCTATAATCCTAACACTTTGGGAGGCTGAGCTGGGAAGATCCCTTGAGGGTAGCAGTTCAAGACCAGCCTGGGCAACATAGCAAGACCTTGTCTCTATAAAAAATTTAAAAATGAGCCAGGCATTGTGGTGTACGCCTGTATTCCCACC
>NW_012141789.1:11644-12480 GCF_000956105.1 Propithecus coquereli
TATAAAAATGAATTTTATATTATAGCCCAAAGTATAAAGTAAATATCCATGATTCCATACTGATATAAATAAACGAATAAATAAGTGGGGGGAAAGAGACAAATCTCCAATGCAGAAGAATTCCAAATAAATTATGTAGATTTTTATCTACATAAAAGATTTTTAGATTTGTAAAAGAGTGTAGATTTTTAGCTACATAAAAGTTATGTAGATAACTTCTCACTTCTTAATTAGGGGCTGCAAATAGTGATTTCCTCCAAAAGTTATAGAATGGAAGGGGGGAGAAAAAAATGGAAAGACCTGACAAATACTACTTTAGCCAGGTGATCAAGGCCAACATCAACAGTGATAACTCATGTTGATTGTATATACATTTGATGTAATGTGAGAAAAATGGAACTTTACCTCTGTGATTACTGTCCCCAAAACACATACCCTAATCTAATCACGAGGAACAACTTCAGACAAATTCCCATAGAGAGCCATCCTGCAATACACCTGACCAGTACTCCTCAAAACTGTCAAGGTCATCAAAAACAAGGAAAATCTAAGGCCAGGCATTGTGGTTCATGCCTATAATCCTAGCACTTTGCGGGGGCAATGCAGGGGGATTGCTTGAGGCCAGAAATTTGAGAACAGCCTGAACACAGTGAGACTCCGTCTCTAGAAAAAACACAAAAATTAGCCAGGCATGGTGTTGCAAACTGTAGTTTCAGCTGCTCAAGAGGCTGAGGCAGAAAAATCACTTGAGCTCAGGAGTTTGAGGTTGCTGTGAGCTATGCTGACACCACTGCACTCTAGCCTGAGCAACAGAGTGAGACTTTGTCTCAAAAAAA
>NW_012141790.1:0-936 GCF_000956105.1 Propithecus coquereli
GTGACCTCTGGCACCTACCTGGCTTTGCCCCACCTCCTCTCGCTCAGATTCCAGCTTCCGAGGAAGCTTTCCAGTGCTCAGACCCACCCACCCCTCGAAGTTTCTTCTGGCTCCGCCTGTGTTGGCGCAGACATGGCTTCCTGCCGCTTCCAGCCCTTGATCTCCCCAGAGCACCCCCTCTCCTCCGCCACGGTGTGCCTCCGACTCTGTGGTGGGGTCTGGGTGGTGGCAGGGGGCGGTGGGAGTGACCATTGCCCCAGCAGCCTGGCGGGCGTCCCTGACATCCCCTCACCAGGAATTTCTCAGCGCTGAGGGGCTCAGCCCGGCCAGGTGTGGCCTTTCATCCCCACCCCCAAGCCGCAGTGCCCCCCCGTGGTGGGCTGAGCCACTGTCTCCCTCTTGGGCCTGGTGTGTCCAGGCCAGGCTGTGGGGAAAACGGTGGGGAAAACCTCTGTGTGCTGGTGGGGAAAACGGATGGGGATTCTGCAAGTCCCTGACCCAGCTTTCCACACCGTTCCCTTCCCTCCCCTGCCTGCGGGTCGTCTGGTGTGCGGCGTGCTCTGCAGGTGGCAGCCCCTCAGCCCGGGCTAGCCGATGGCCTTGGCGGCCTAGTCCTTGGGTCCCCGCTGTGGTCCTCTCCCCGCCTGGGAGACCCAGGGACCGGCTTGGATTTGATGCCCCCTTACTTGCTGTGTAGCCTGGGACAAATCAGCCAGCCTGACCTGAGTTTTGTCACCTGCAAGGCAGGGCTATGGCGTGAAGGTCGGCTAACTGGACCAGATGCTTAGCATTGGTGGCTGCGTGGCTAGAAGGCTCTGGCCTCTCTCCTGACTTGAGGGCTGCGCCGAGCGGCTGCAGGACGCCACGAGGGTCTGTGGCAGTGGTGGGCGAGGCGGGCTGGGTCCAGCAGGCTGTCTCGGGCTCCATCACTGGAGC
>NW_012141790.1:986-1327 GCF_000956105.1 Propithecus coquereli
GCGCCGAGCGGCTGCAGGACGCCACGAGGGTCTGTGGCAGTGGTGGGCGAGGCGGGCTGGGTCCAGCAGGCTGTCTCGGGCTCCATCACTGGAGCCGTGTGCTGGGGTGGGCGGGGCCTCTCCAGCTCTTACTGTTGATGTTATTTCATGAAAACTTTATTTTTTTAAAAAATAAAAAGACAAACAGAAACCGTAAAGGACTGACAAAGATGCCGTTTCCACCTCGTTTCCACCTCACAGAATTAGTCGCATTAACACATTGGCATATTTGCTTCTGATTTTCTTTTTCCCTCCCTCCCTCCCTCTCTCCCAGTCTCCCTTCCTTCATGTTGAAAAAGAAC
>NW_012141791.1:0-744 GCF_000956105.1 Propithecus coquereli
ATAAACTTTATTTCTCAACATAAGCTCTGTCAAGTTCAAGACACTTTTATAAGTGATGACACCAGGCATTTAGTCCATGCCTAAAGAACTGAGGGTCCTGGAAATCTAAGCATTTCTACACAGTCTTTTTTTTAAAATATTTTTTAACTGAAGAAAAATGGGTGCCCTTTAAAGATTTTTTTTAAGATCAGGAAACAAAAAGAAGTCAGAAGGAGTCAAATCAGAACTGTACGGCTAATCAGACTATAAGGATGCCCAGTGATTGCCTATCTAAACTCTCGTAGAATTGCCCTTGTTTGATGAGAGGAATAAGCAGGAGGGTTGTTGTGGTGGAGAAGGACTCTGGTCAAGCTTTCCCAGGCATTTTTCTGCTAAACCTTTGGCTAATTTTCTCAAAACACCCTTATCGTTCTTTGGCCCTTCAGAAAATCAATAAACAAAATACCTTGACCATTCAAAAACCTGTTGCCATGACTTTTGTTCTTGACGGGTCCACTTTTGCTTTGACTGGGCCACTTCCGCCCTTGGGAGCCACTGCTTTGCTTGTGCTTTGTCTTCAGAATTGGACTGGTAAAAGCCATGTTTCATCTGTTCCAGTTCTTCAAAGAAATTCTTCAGGATCTCAATCCCACTTGTTCAAAATTTCCATTGAAAGCTCTGCTCTTGTCTGCAGCTGATCTGGGTACAGTGGTTTTGGCACCCAGTGGAAAGTTTGCTCAACTTTAATTTTTCAGTTGGAATTGT
>NW_012141791.1:2278-3057 GCF_000956105.1 Propithecus coquereli
ATTATCCTTGAATATATCACTTTGGGGTAGGTCATTGGAGGAAAGGACAGACATAATCTTTGTATGCAGAGTTTATACTCTAGTAGGAGTGATGAGATTTATTAAAATATGAATATGTAATGCTCTACTTAATTTTTATATCCTAAGAACCTGTTAATTCCTTGAAGGGAAGTACTTACAGAGACCATTAAAATGACTTTTTCTTTTGTATGTACTTAAGTATAATTGTTTGAATTATAAGTGATAAAAAATGTTCAGTCATTGCCATCAGTAAAGATCTGCATAGGACTCCATTAGCCATTGGAAAACCTGTCTTTGAGACCTTATTTGAAGAAAAGTGATTATTACACTTTTTTGTCATAAAATCTTACTTGATAAAACTCATTTTTACTTTGGAATTAGGTGCTAAGCTAGTGTAAATATTGCACTTAGAAACCCCATAAATCCCTTTTTTTCCTTTTTTTTTTCTTTTTTTTCTTTCTATTTTTTTCTCCTCTTTCACTGTAACTGTCCACCATCACTAATTCTGGAATCAAGGTAATAAATTCCTGAGGCTTTTTTCTTCTTGTTTACTTTGACATGCAAAATGCTATCATATGAACGTTATGCAAATACTTAGAATTAATTTTATATCACAGTCTTTGACTCTTGCCTATTTGTATTATAAAAATAGATTATTCAACTTGTATGCTGAAAGAAGTTAAAGTTGGTAATCGACTCTGTTTTAACTTAAAGTGGTTTTCCGCAGAATACCTGATAATTTAAAAAAATAGTCATTT
>NW_012141792.1:0-777 GCF_000956105.1 Propithecus coquereli
GAGAGATGGAGAGGTATACAGTCTCAAACCAACCCTTTTTTTTTTTTTTAATGAAATGTACTCTAAGAATAATTTTGTATCTTTCCTGGTACAGAATATTTATTTTGGAATTTTTCAACTAGGTGAAGATTATCTAGTACTACTTTAGGTCCAGCCCAGACTAGCTGCGTCTTTCCTGGAGGCTATGCTAAAAACTCAAATGTATGTATAAAGTCCCAGAGTACGAAGATCTCAAGAACTTCTGTTTATGGATAAGAGTAAAAGAATTGAGCAGAATCCTGGCTCTTAAAGTGTCCTCAAGGGACCTTTGCCTTTGCAGTGACATAATCCTCACAAGACTACTACCTCTAAATCTCTAGTTGCCTGAAAATGACCGATTATGGCTCAATCATTCAGGGATTTATCTAAACCCTTCTTTAACCCATTTAACCTTTCAGCCAATGTAATCTTTTGGGAGTATCAAGTTTTATATGTGTTTTGAGAGTTCCCAACCCTTCAGATACATTTATGCTCCCTTGAGTTCAATAGAAAAGTGTTCGGTACTTGTGGTTTTCAAATCCATTTACAGAAAATACTGCAGTCCCATAGCTTCTATTAGGTGCAGAAAAGAAAGAAAAAAAATTGTCTGTGTTTATGTTTCTGTCTGTCTGTCTACTGGCTTTTCTATTTTATAAGATGAATTAAGATAATTTTCTCCTTAAAATTCTTTACTAACTTCTTTAGTTTACCCATATTCTAACAAAATTGGTAAAACTTTCTTTTCTTCGACTATAAAAA
>NW_012141792.1:3222-3598 GCF_000956105.1 Propithecus coquereli
ATCAGGGTGATGCCCTTCACCACCTTGTGCTCAAAGCTTATAATTTTTTAATTCATTATCCAAGCCCATATCTGGTCAACTTAGAGAATCATCTAATAGCTCTCTCTCATGTGTGCTTTCTCTCTCTTTCTTTTTCTGTCTCTTTCTGTTACCCAAAGAAACTTTCTTGGGAAAAAGAAATCATCCCTGTTTTCAAATGCCAAGCAAACACAAGCTAAGAATCTAATCCATCAACACTGGGCTCCATTTTAAGCTGCCACTGTTGCCACTGAAAACGAGTCTCACAAAGCTTTGAAAATGTTCTGTCTGAACCAGAGCCCTCCACTGGACCTGGTGGGGGGTTTTATTTTGTTTGTTTTTGAGAAAAAATGACATT
>NW_012141792.1:4790-6220 GCF_000956105.1 Propithecus coquereli
TGATATATTTCAAAATAATGGAGACAATCTAATTTGCAGAATATGCATCCATTTTTGGAGGAGTCACACTGGAGCTAGCTTGGATGCACTCACAGAATCTCTCTCTCACAAAGTCAAGAAACCAGTCCTGAAGTAATGGCCTCCAGGGGTTCTCTCATGGCTTCTCTGACCCTCACACCCAACCAGCTGACCTGGAGCCATGTTCTATGTTCTGAAGGTAAACTTCTTCAGCAGCAAACTGGGCATTTTCGCTGAATGCTAAAATATGTTTCCATGAAGTAGCACCTCTCTTTTGGCCTAGAAAGCCACATTAGAGCAAAGACTGCCACATGTGGCTCCTCAAACTACTGCTTGATGACCTACAGGTTCTCAAAATATGGTCCCAAACCAACAGCAGCAGAACCACCTGAAAGCTTATTAAAAATGCAAACTCTCAGGACCCACCTGAGGCCCACAGAATCAGACACTCTGGGGGAATGGCCCGGTATTTAGTGGATTAACAAGCCCTCCAACCCTCCAGCCCTTTGTGATTCATGCTCAAGTGTGAGAACCATTGGTCTAAAGGAGTCATTATTTCTGGGGACATGTGTAATCCATTCACAGCACAAAAGTTGAGCAGCCTTGTGTATATTTATACAAATTTCTCAAACATTTTGTAAGAAAAATCTTTAAGATTGAGGGCCGTATAAAGAAGTCTACATACTGGGTAAAAGTCATTGTCTGTATTACTTCTTATGTAGTTACATTTTCAAACTTGGCTCAGGGGCCCAAAGTTTTACAGCCCATTTACATACGGGCAACATAAGTAGAGTTAGTCACTGCCAAGGTGCTATGGTCCAAGAAGAGCCAGGTAAACTTTTTTCTAACCAAAAAAAAAAAAAAACAAACCCAAAATCTCACCACTTCACCTCCCATGATGCCTAATGTTCCAAAATTGAAGATTTTAATCTGAGGTTAGGCATTTTGCCTCTGAGAGGACTCCTGTAAGGTGCAAATACCTCTGTGATGGGGAAAATATAGCAATTATCCATCAACACCTTTATGAGATCAATTTTGAATACCAGGCAACACCTGAGAGAATGGGATGTAGGACAAGAATGGTAGGGATTTGGTGAAGTGAGAAATAAAATTAAGGAGTCAGAAAAGAAAATAACAGCAAAAGACAGTCTGACAGTGAGAGACTGCTCAGCATGCCATCTTAATGAGCTAAGGGTATGAACTTGGTCATTCAAGTGTATGTTGAAGTGAGAGAAGGAGGAAAAGACGACCAGGAAGAACAAAGAGGAGGAGGGAGCTTCACTTGTTAAAAATGTAGATTGCGATTCACTAGGTCTCAGGTTAGGACTGAAATTCTGCATGTCTAAAAGCCCCTGGGGGTTGCCAATGCTACTAGATTATGAACTTCACTTTGAGCAGCCAGAATCTCGAAG
>NW_012141792.1:6270-6768 GCF_000956105.1 Propithecus coquereli
CTCCCATGATGCCTAATATTCCAAAATTGAAGATTTTAATCTGAGGTTAGGCATTTTACCTCTGAGAGGACTCCTGTAAGGTGCAAATACCTCTGTGATGGGGAAAATATAACAATTATCCATCAACACCTTTATGAGATCAATTTTGAATACCAGGCAACATCTGAGAGAATGGGATGTAGGACAAGAATGGTAGGGATTTGGTGAAGTGGGAAATAAAATTAAGGAGTCAGAAAAGAAAGTAACAGCAAAAGACAGTCTGACAGTGAGAGACTGCTCAGCATGCCATCTTAATGAGCTAAGGGTATGAACTTGGTCATTCAAGTGTATGCTGAAGTGAGAGGAGGAGGAAAAGACGACCAGGAAGAACAAAGAGGAGGAGGGACCTTCACTTGTTAAAAATGTAGATTGTGATTCACTAGGTCTGAGGTTAGGACTGAAATTCTGCATGTCTAAAAGCCCCTGGGGGTTGCCAATGCTACTAGATTATGAACTTCA
>NW_012141792.1:8278-9061 GCF_000956105.1 Propithecus coquereli
AACTTATTTACTGTTTTAGCAACTCTAGGCAATATCATCAGGAATATGAGATTTGATAGGTTTTCAGGGAAGGAAGGTGGCCAGGGAGGAGAGGGAGAGAGGGAGGTGTGCAGTGTAGCCTTCCCCTCCTCCATCCGTGCTTTGTCTTGAACATTCAGCTCCTAACTGGGGGCCACCACGCTCCTCTCCCACACCCTCCCCGACAGATGCCCTCACAATCTCACTTGGCCGATTTCCACTTGCACTTCAGGTCTCAGTGGAAACATGACTTCCTGAGGATATCCTCCTCCATCTCCCAAGTCTGAGTTAGATCCCCTCCCCTCCTATTTGTTCTCATAGCACAAAGATAATTTCCCTCCCATTTTGACACTAATCAGATTTAATGTTTTTCTGGTATTTTTTTTTTCACCCTTTCAATCCATGCTTTCCTGACTCCAGGAAGAACCAGGAAGAGAAAGCCTGATTTAATTATTATTTGTTTACATCTCTCTCTTTGCCTTATGATCTGATTTTAAGAGCTGGACCAATATTTCAGTCATTGTTTATCCCAGGTACCTCATCACAGTACAGTTGAACCTTGAACACCACAGGTTTGAACTGTGAGGGTTCATTTATATGCGGATTTTCCTCCACCTGTCATCCCTGAGACAGCAAAACCAACCCTTCTCTTCTTCTTCCTCTCTCCTCCTACTCGATGTGGAGACAATGAGGATGAAGACCTTTGTGATGATCCACTTCCACTGACTGTATAGTAAATATATTTTCTCTCACTTATAATTTTCC
>NW_012141792.1:11611-12370 GCF_000956105.1 Propithecus coquereli
AATAGGTGAGACAATCACTTTTCCTTTCATTTCTTTCTCATTTTGTTTTCTTTTTGTTCTTTTTGATGCAGGGGATGTGGCAATAAAGGGAGGAAAAGCCCCCTGAACTCACCAAGTGGGTTCTTGGCTTTGCATGGAAAAGAATGCTAGCATGAGCCAACCAGTGACACAAAGTTTATGGAGACAGAAAATAGATCCTACTCCACAGAGTAGCAGTCCTCTGCCCAAGAGGGGGACCCTTTATGGGGCAATGGTAAAGTTTGAACATGTTCAAAAACCCCATTAGGAAACAATTGTACATCATCAGCCTTGTCTTAAGGTCAAGCCACAAAGGTTAATCATAAACTTCTATCACAGAAAGGTATGTGCAAACAGTCTGTAAGCCATGTGGTTTAGTAATTCATCCATCCTTGGAGGTGCCTAGCTGGCAACTTGCTAGCAACTTCCTTGTTCAGGGTGGTTAGGGTCTGGTATCCGAAGACAGCCACACTCAGGCTTGACCTTCCTTTTCTGCCTTATCCTTACATTATTTTGAAGACATGAAATCCAAGCCATTAGATGAGACTTTGGGTTTTCTTAGTTATCATTATCTTCTCTGCAAAACCCAGAAAGCTGAAATGAATTCTAACCAGTCACTCTCCAAAATAATTAGTGGGTCTCCCAGAACAGGTCCTAGACCAGGGATTTTCAATCATGGCTGCTGCACATTAGAATAATCTGTACAGTAAAAGCAGAACAAAGGCCAATTACCTATGTGTT
>NW_012141792.1:15685-16232 GCF_000956105.1 Propithecus coquereli
CGGGTATAGACACTTTTGTATATGTCTGCTTATGGTAATGTTCAATATTTCTTTAAGAAACACAGCTGAAGATGGAATATGCGCCCTGTTGGGCTAGATGAGATTTAACTTCACTAGATAATCCTCAACTTCTTCATCGTGGTTTTACTCATACTTCCAGCTCAACATACGAGGATTTCCACTGCTCCATATAATGCCCAATACTTCATACTGATGTCTGACTTTTTCATTTACCAACATGAGATACACACACACAGCATCATTTCATTTGTTTACTGAACATTTGGATTCTTCTGTTGTGAAGTACCTATTCAAGTCTTCTGTCATTGTTCTGTTGGGTTGTTTGCCATTTTCCTGTCAATTTACTGGAGTTCTTTATGTATTCTGGGCATTCTTTTTTTTCTCTTATATGTCTTCTTACAGTTTGTGGCTTTTTTGTTGTTTCCTCTCTGTGGCACCTTTAGATAAACAGAAGCTTTGACATTTTTTATGTTAATATAATCTAACTTAGTAATCTTTTTCTTTGTGCAATGATGATGCTCTTGGA
>NW_012141792.1:26146-26398 GCF_000956105.1 Propithecus coquereli
GTGTGGATATATTTTAACCCTGTAACTCCTATCCACAGAAGACATTCTACAATGTTCCACTCACATAGACACCACCGATGCACCACTGTAGCCTCTTATCTGTAGCAATTATTTCAGAAATCGCTTATTTAAAGGAGTTTGGACTAAGGTAACCAACTGTCCCCATGCTATTATATGACTCACATTTTAGAACTTTCATTTTTTGGCTAAGCTAATAATATATTAGTTTAAAAGAAAACAATTGGTACTGAA
>NW_012141792.1:26448-28008 GCF_000956105.1 Propithecus coquereli
CAACTTCTAAAGGTCTATTTTTATGTCCTTTACAATCTTTCTTTTAATATGTCCTAAAATCTATTTGGAATAGACACATCTTTAAAATCCTCTTAACTCCTTCTTCCGTTGATTCATCGACTGATTGATTTGCTCAATTACTGTTGACTGGGGAATTTAAAAGCACAAGTCTATGTTTGTGGAACCACTAAATTATGTGAGATAGGTATTCTTTTAGCTATTAAGATTGATTGATTTAGCTGCGTTCCAGCTGATACGCTGCAAAAAAAGGGGCAGAAATTTGAAGTTTGAAGAACATTCCCTTTAAATCCCATAGCTACACTCAACGCCAGCAATAGCATCAGTAGTAACCAGCAAGTCAAATTTTTGCTTAAGGTAACTTGGTCCAGAGAAAACACTCAGATATCCTCCAATTGTATCAATATTAAAACAAGGCCCAACTCAAACTAGAAAGTAACAGAAACGATTTACAAGTAGAAGTTTTAATAAATACCCATTCCACACCATCCTTGATTCCAATGCCAGATTCATCCAGTAAAAAAGGAAGGCCCTTAAGGTTGCCTTTTCTGCTCTGCTCTAGGTACCAGGAATAACATGCCTACTCTAGCCAGAGGCATATCCTTTCCATAGCCAATCAATGATCTTCTAAATGCCTCAGGAACTCAGGATTCTTTTATATCTTCCTGAAAGGGCTGCAGTTCTAAAGACATAGGATTTCTAATCTTTGTAGGTTCTTGTAGGACCCCTCAAATTCCAGGTGCAGATGTCCTCTTATAGGCAACAAGGCAGAAAGAAATTAGGAAAGCCAGACACTTAGATAACTGTGACCAAAATTTTGACCTTTTTTGGTTAATTTTTCTTTTCTTTTACAACCTAGTATTTAATAACGTAACTACAGAATAAGAAGAAAAGAGAATTGCCTGACCTTTGGAATCATTTACCCAAAGATGAACATAAACAGTAGTTAGTGTCAGGGCTGTACCCATCTGAACTGGTATGTTGCTATAGAACTAGTCCATCTTGAAGGGCCTGATCCTGCCTAAGGCAATGGCATTTAAAGAAAGAATTTAAATAGCAATCTGAGGTTAGGTTTAGAGGCTGGGCCTCTGAGAAGTGTTAGCTTTGTCAGACCAAACAAACTGAGCACCAGTGGCTGCACAAATAAGGTAGAGTAACTCTCTGACTTGGCTCATGGGGAGACATGGTAGGATTTAGAAACATCTTTATCATTCCCAGGAAGTTGATGCCCAGCAAACCAGCCTAACTAAACACTTTATTTCTGTTTCCAAAATCAACATATTGCATAAATATAGTCTTTGCCTGAAAACCATCTACTTTCTTCAGTTTGTTTTTTTCTGGTCCCCATACACCAAATTTTGCCCTCACAGACTGAACAACTTCCAATCTTTTTGCAGATTTTCAGTGTTCTGTGTTAGTGTTTCTGACACAGGGTCCTTAAGTGTAATTATTAAGACCAAGCACCAACTTCTTAATCACAAAGCAGAAAACAAAAAATGCTGATGTTTCCCATGCATCCAAGTGTAAAAAAAAAAAAAAAAA
>NW_012141793.1:0-801 GCF_000956105.1 Propithecus coquereli
GGAGATTTCTTCAAATAGTGAAATTAGGCTTGATGGGAGAAGCCACTGGAAGATTTAACTGGCATGAGAATCATTTCCACAAATGAAGCACTTGTGTGCGTTTCTATTTTATTTAATGATGAGGATTGTTTTTCTATGCTCTTCATTGCAAATGTAGTGGTTTGGTGAGATTATTATTTTTTTTTTTCTTTGAGCTTCCATCGTACCCTATTTATTTATTTATTTTTTATTTCAGCATGTTATGGGGGTACAGATGATTAGGTTACGTATGATGCCCTTACCCTCCCTCCCCCCCAAGAAGTCCGAGCTTCAAGTGTGTCTATTCCCCCGGAGGTGCGCATCGCACTCATTGTTTGTGCGTATGACACCCTGCCCTGACCGCGCCGGATCCCGTCTGCCCTCGGAAGCTAAGCAGGGTCGGGCCCGGTCAGTATTTGGATGGGAGATTATTTTTTTAATGCATTGCTGCTCTGAGCTGGATTTGAGAGGTCCCACTGTGTGAGCTTTTCCTTTGTTTTCAGTCTCCCTGAAGACTCTGCAGATCACAGTGCTACAACGGGGTTTTAAAATAATCCATTAAACTCAAAGACCAGTAACCAACTTAAAGCAGGGTTCTGTGTTGCCCAGTATACACTAAGAAACTTCCTTTATTTCCCACTCTGTATCTCCCTAACAATTTTATATATATTTGCCTTTCTTATCATGTGATAAGCAATTTAAGGACAGAAACTGTCTCATATATTTTCTTCCCCATAGTATCGACCTATTAAGTTAATTTCAAAGAAATGTATAATCCCAAAT
>NW_012141793.1:3636-4071 GCF_000956105.1 Propithecus coquereli
CTGCCGTAATTGATAAGTTGCTAACGTTATTTGAGAATATAACAGCAATATTGGTTGGGTATGTTACTAACGTCAAGAAGATATTTATCTGTTAGCGGTAGTAATGTAAATGTCAAAAGTCTAATTTATGTTTCTGTTTTTTCCTACCAAAGACTTCAGAGATATTTTGGAAAGTATCAATAAATATTCATATATTCTAAGAAATGTATGGAAAAGAAAATATAATATTCATTTTCTATTCTTTTTAGTTTCTTTCTAATTATCTAGTTTCTAACAATAAGAGATTCATTTTCTATTTAATTAATTTTATCTCTCCCCACACTTATTTTCTGAATGATATTGGTAAGTAATCAGGGTTGCCAGAAAAAAAACCCAGGATGTCCATTCAATTTTAATTTCAGATTAATAATGAATAATCATACTTATACTATTAAA
>NW_012141794.1:0-263 GCF_000956105.1 Propithecus coquereli
TGAGTCACAGAATTGGGACCATTTTTCAGAGAAGAGGTCTCAGAGGACACTCGTTGGATAAGCTGTCATTCCTAAAATTACCTCCCAGAAGATTCGAGGGTCTCAACCTTTCAGTTCTTCTTTGATGATGCCTTCACGCTGCTCCTCCTCCTGTGCATGGCTGGTCAACCCTCCAGGCCTGGCTTGAACTTTCTATTCAGTAACTATACTTCTAAGTGTGGGGTGGAAAAAGTGTTTTCTTTATTTTGATTTTTAGTTTTTAT
>NW_012141794.1:3007-3700 GCF_000956105.1 Propithecus coquereli
ATATGTCTTAATGTAATAAGGTTTTCGAGACACAACAGAGAGTTAAACAGACACCTGTTTGAAATTGAAAATACATATCATTAATTTTAATTAGAAAGCTGCGTATGTCAGCACCTTTCCAGCAAAGTTTCTTTCTCTGATCTCCATTTGTTAGGTATGTCATACAATCCTTAGGGTATAAGATTAATAAAAGATGATTTGCAAGTCAATAAAATTCTACAAGTGTCATCCATTCTAAAATGTCCCAAGACTAACTCATACTCACAGAGTCGCCAGCGTTGAGTCACAGAATTGGGACCATTTTTCAGAGAAGAGGTCTCAGAGGACACTCGTTGGATAAGCTGTCATTCCTAAAATTACCTCCCAGAAGATTCAAGGGTCTCAACCTTTCAGTTCTTCCTTGATGATGCCTTTGCGCTGCTCCTCCTCATGTGCATGGCTGGTCAACCCTTCAGGCCTGGCTTGAACTTTCTATTCAGTAACTATACTTCTAAGTGTGGGGTGCAAAAAGTGTTTTCTTTATTTTGATTTTTAGTTTTTATCCTCCAACCAATTTCTTAATGAAATTAAAATTTGCTTTTATTGAAGAACCACACACACATAGTTTAATATGATAAATAGACTGTGTTTAAACAAACCCAGCAGTGCCCTGTCCCACTGTCCTCAGCCCCATTCTTTAAAGACAACCCCTTC
>NW_012141795.1:0-761 GCF_000956105.1 Propithecus coquereli
TCCCAGAGTGCTAGGATTACAGGCGTGAGCCACAGCGCCCGGCCTCTTTGTTTTCTTTATATAGTGTGTTTATTCTCTTGGAACCAGGAATGACTGGGTAGGAAATAATGGCTTTATGTGCTAACTTTGCTTTTTGTTTGTTTCTTTTAATTATAGAAGTAATTCATGTTCAAGAATATATTTTTTAGGTTTTACAGAACATAAAACCAAAACAAATTGCATGTTCATTACAGATTTTGGGTCTGTTTTATGTTCAGTAGATTTACAAAGTAAATAGCTGAAAAAGAAATTAGGCAAAGTCAAATTAAGTATGATTTGCTGTAAATAAATCACTAGTGTCGTATTAAGGTGGTGGACCAACCTGTGGGTTCTTTTTTTTTTCCTTCTTCTTTATTTTAGAGACAGGGCCCTCGCTCTGTCACCCAGGCTGTGAAGCTCACTGCAACCTCCAACTCCCAGGCTCAAGTGATAATTCTTGCCTCAGCCTCATGAATAGCTTGGGTCTACAAGCATGTGCCACCACACCTGGCTAATTTTCTTTTGAGTTCTGCATTGCATATGCTACAGAGTGTGCTGTGTGATAACTCATGTCTCTTAACCACTTAGCCCTCAATACTTATCATATGTAAACTTATGACTTTCATTTAAGATTCTCCTTGTGGCCTCACATAAATTAAGGTTTTTTGGTTTTGGGGTTTTTTTCAGACAGTCTTCCTCTGTCGCCCAGGCTGCAGTGCAGTGACATCATTATAATTCACTGC
>NW_012141795.1:1901-2252 GCF_000956105.1 Propithecus coquereli
GTAGATTTTAAGCTTTGTTCTTTTCAGCTACTGAAAGTGTTTGTATGCTGTCAAATAAATGAAACTTAAAAAATTGTTTAGTCTTCTAAAATCATTAAAAATTTTAAATTTTAGTATGTTGGGAAAACTCCAGCTACCCACTTGGGTTTACAGCTCTGGGCATGTGTACTAACTTACAAATTAAGTAGATAAGTTTTGTTCTCATTTTCTTTGCAGATGTGGTGGTACAGTGGGAGCTATTCTGACATGTCCACTGGAAGTTGTAAAAACACGACTGCAGTCATCTTCTGTGACGCTTTATATCTCTGAAGTTCATTTGAACACAATGGCTGGAGCCAGTGTCAACCGAGT
>NW_012141796.1:0-2343 GCF_000956105.1 Propithecus coquereli
CTCATTGGAATCACCCAGGAGCTTTAAAAAAATTGCGGATGCTTGAGTCCTACCCCCAGAGAGTCTGAATTTAAGGGATGACATACAGCCTGAGCACCTGAACTTTTAAAAGCTCTTCAGGTGACTCTTATGTGCAGTCAGGGGTGAGAACCACTGCTTTAAAGCAAATCCTTCATAAACTTTAATGTTAAAATTGAAATTCTGGTTCAGAACATCTCAGGTGGGACCTGATAAGCTCCCCGTTGCTGCCAACGCTCCCGGTCCGTGGACCTCACTTTGGGCAGCCGTGTTTAAAGAAGACACTGCAAATATGGATTTTAAAATGGGAAATCTCCTAATTAGAAAACAAACCAACCATTGTGTACACTGAACAATTCTGCAGGCTGGATCTCCCCGTGGGCTACTGGTTTAACGTGCGTGTTTCTCTCTCTCTCTGTCTCTCTCTCATATCTCTTTTGTAGGTTTCCTGTTATGGCCAGGACACAGGGATTTTGTGAAGTCTAAGACAAGATCCCTGACTTTCAGGGGCTCAGATGCGGGTCAGTCCGGAGGCAGGGATGGACAGGAAGGTGCGTGGGCTGTCGGCCTGTTTTGGGGACATGGTGATCTGGAAAATGCCTCAGAACAGTCTTCCCCACACCACCCCAGGGCAATCTCACCCGTAATTGGCATAACTGGTTTTCGTGCTGATGAGGATGGGCTAGACGAGGTCCAGACAGCTCCCCGTCACACCCCGGCATCAGGAGCACGCGTTTCTCCTCTCCCTTTATCGGATCAAAGTCTTCCATCAAGCTGTCTGGTTCTGTCTTATTCAATTAAATTTTTTAATCCAATTTGACCCATGCATTCATCTTCTTTGAAATCTTAGAGACGACAGCATCCACTACAAATTGAGAGTAAATGGCTGAATTAGCTTTCAGAGAGGATTCAACGAGACTGTTTCTTCCCAGAGACCAACAGGCTCTGAAGGCAGCTGGATCTTAGAAGAAGGTGGCTGGGGGCTTGGAGGAAGGGGAGAGGGATCATGATCATGTTTCATCTTGGGACCCTTGGAGGGAGATTGGGAGCACAGACGCTAAAGCCCGAGCACCTGGGGTCAGATGCAACTGGGTGATGTCAGACAAATGCTTGAAACTGTGTGCCTCAGTTTACCCACCTGTAAGATGAGGATGATAACAACAGGACATACCTCCTAGGGCTGTTGGGAGGATTAAATGCACCCACACATCTATGTAAAACACACGGAATAGCACTTGGCATGTGACAATGGCTATATGTAAGTGTTAGCCGGTGTTGACACCGCACTGGACAGTTTACTCAGCACGTCCACACGCAATGTGGGGGAGCCACATCGCACACCCATTTAACTTAGTGAGAATTAAGCCACGCAAGCTTGGCCGATATGTCACCTAGCAAAGCAATCAAACATAACAGCCTTCAACCAGGCATCTTTTAGGTTGTTTAATCGAAGCATCAGCATTCTGTTTCGTTGCTGGAGGAAAAACAGGCTGGGAGAGTGGGTTACAGTAATACTCAGAACCATCCTAACTTTGTGGATAATATGAGTGATTTTCAAGGTGAGTTTTGGACTATACAGGGTTTTTGCCTGAAATATTGATTTCTCAAATTTTCAACTGATCTGGGGCTTTATCATGTCCTATTTGATCCTTGTGCAACCTAGTGAGGCGGGCAGGGTGTGTAAGAATAATCAGATAGCTGAGCTGGTGTTGCAGACTGAGGGCTTGGGATTCAGGCTGCCTGGGTTGAAATCCCTTTTCTGTCACTTACTCTCAGAGATGCCATAGACAAATTAATCTCTTTATGTCTTCATTTTCATATCTGTAAGCGCTAAAGATTCTGGTAATAATAAAAGTAAAATAAAAATAATAATACTCATTTCATAGGGTTGTTTCAGGATTAAGTGGGTTAATGCACATAAAGTGCTCGGAACAGTGCCTAAGAAATGCTAGTCAAAAGTCATAGCAAGGCCGGTCGCGGTGGCTCACGCCTGTAATCCTAGCACTCTGGGAGATTGAGGCTAGAGGATCACTTGAGGTCAGGAGTTCGAGACTAGCCTGAGCAAGAGTGAAACCCCATCTCTATTAAAAATAGAAAAAATTAGCCAGGCATGGTGGTGCAGGCCTATAGTTCCAGCTACATAGGAGGCTGAGGCAGGAGGATCGCTTGAGCCCAGGAGTCTGAGGATGCAGTGAGCTATGATGACGTCACTGCACCCTAGCTGGGGTGACAGAACGAGACTCTGTCTCATAAAAAAAAAAAAGTCATAGCAAGAGTAGAAAACAATGATTAGTGCAGACCGTGTGTGATGCATTTGGTATGTAT
>NW_012141796.1:2393-3105 GCF_000956105.1 Propithecus coquereli
ATCCCCCATCCAAAGTTCAGCTGATTAGCGACTTTAATTTCATCTGTACTCAATTCTCTCTTGCCATGTAACATAATATATTCACAGGTTCTAGGGATTAGGATATGTATATCTTTTGGGGGCATTATTCTGGCTACTACACATATATATATTACATGTATGCTCGTTAAGGAACAAAGCCCCCTCACCTCAACTCATTATAATGTTTCCACTGTTAAACAGTCCATATTCCTGGGGAGGGTGTTGGAAGGAGAGAATTTACATATATTGAGCTCCTAACGTGTGCCTGGCACATAGTTTTGGGATTTCACAGAGATAATGTCAATCCTGGAAGTTGTTGGTGGTTAGGGATAGTTAGGGATGCTTTCAGCTGCAGGGAACTTAGCCCAGCTCATGGTGGCTTTGGCAAACCAGGGCTTATTTCTCTCATATAAGAAGTCTGGAGGCAAACAGCTGTTGATCTTGGGTCAGCACCTCAGTGGTTTCAGAGCCAGTATCTCTGAGTTCTCTCTGCTTTTTCTAACTGCTTGCTACCTTATAATCACAAGACAGCTGCTCCTGCTCCAGGCATCATGTCTGTTTTCCATGCAAGATGTGGGGAGAGGGAAGGATGGCAACAGCTTCAATTGTTCCTTTTATTTACTTATTTTTAATCAGAAATGCAAAATCTCTTTCAGAATTCTCCCTGTCCTGCAGATGTCTATTTACATAC
>NW_012141797.1:0-1392 GCF_000956105.1 Propithecus coquereli
CCCATCCCAGTCCCAAGTAAACATCGTTGTCTTCTTTGTCTCTCAATAAATGCATTTTAAAGAAATTTCATATAATGGAATTATAGAAGATGTAGTCTTTTGTATCTGGCTTCTTTCACTTAGCATAATATTTTGAGGTTCATTCATGTTGCATTTATCAATAGTTTGTTCCTTTTTGTTGCTGCATAATATTTTGTTGTACTTATATATTATATTTTGTTTATCTGTTATCAGCTGATGGAAATTTAGGCTGTTTTCAGTTTGGAGCTGTTCTAAACAATACCGCTATGAATATTTGCATATAAGTCTTTGTGTGAATATATGCTTCATTTCTCTTGAGTAAATACCTAGGAGTGGAATTGCTTGGTTATATGAAAAGTATATTTTAGTCTTTTGAGAAGCTGCCACACTGTTTTCCAAAATAATTGTATCATTTTACATTTCTACCAGCAATGTATGAGGGTTTCAGTTTCTCCATATCTTAGTCAACACTTAGCATTCCTTGTCTTTTAGATTATAGCTTTTTAAATGGGTTTGTGATGCTATATAATTATGGTTTTAATTTGCATTTCCCTAATAATAACTGATGTTGCATATCTTTTCATGAGCTTAATATTGCTTTGTTGAAGCACCTGTTCAAATCTTTTGCCCATTTTGTAGTTGGTTTGTCTTCTTACTGAGTCGTGAGTGTACGTACGCGCACACACACACACACACACACACACACACACACACATATGCTCACACACACAGATTCCGGATACAAGTCTTCTCTCAGATAAATGTTTTGAAAATATTTTCTCCCTGTCTGCATCATGTCTCTTCATTTTCTAAAAGGTATCATTTGAAGAGCAAAATCTGTAATTTTCTTGAAATTCCACTTATCATTCTTTTCTCTTACAAACTGTACTTTTGATATCATAAATCTGAGAAAAATTTGGTCTTATCCAAGGTCACAATGATTTTTTTTCCTACTGTTTCTCCTCATACTTGTTACAGTTTTAGCTCTTACATTTATGTCTATGATCCATTTCAAGTAAATTTTTGTGTATGGTGTGAGGTGGGTATTCATCTTCACTTTTTCAGATGCAGATATTCAATCATCTCAGCCCCATTTCCTTTCTCATTTTCCCTACCCCTTCCCCGTAAATTGCCTTGGCAACTTCATTGAAAATTAATTGACCCACAAGTAAGGGTTAATTTCTGCGCTCACTATTCTCTTCCATTGATCTGTATGTCTTTCCTTATGCCAACATCATACTGTTTTAATTACTATAGCTTTACAGTAAGTTTTGAAATTAGGTAGTGAAAATCTTACAACTTTGTACTTCATTCTAAAAATTATTTTGGATATTCTAGGTCTTTTTCATTTCTGTATAGATTTTAGGATCA
>NW_012141797.1:3432-4286 GCF_000956105.1 Propithecus coquereli
TATATGTAAATACACTTATATGCATATATACACATTTTTATTATGCATATGCACACACCTTACAGCATAAATTCTGAGAGAATAAATGTCCGCCAAGAACTCATGTAGCTATGGTTGCGCTGTTCACATAATCCCAGAAATCATTTGCTATCCCTAATACATTGTTTCAGCCAGTTTTGCGTATCTACCACCAAAGTATTCTTCATGAAAATGAAAACAGAAGGAGAAAAGAGAACACATTTGTCAAGTTTTACCTGGAAACTTCACATTTCGCCTGGAAACTTCTGCGGTCCCACCACCGAGATTCCATGATGATTTTACCCCTGCTGCATGACTTCCAGTAGCTGCTGAAATATTGCTGGCAGTGAGAAGAAGGATGAATTTCACATTTATTAGACTCATCTCAGGAGAGAGCTATAAAAGGAAAGAAGTCAGGAAGAAAAGGGTGCCTGACCCAGCAGAATGAAGTCGGCTGCTCTCCTTTTGAAGCAATATGATTTAGAAAGCACTTTGAATATAATACTAGCCTGATGAAGTCCCAGAATCAGTATTTGGTAGGATATATGAAAGTTTAGGCTCTTTTGTAGAAGTTCTTTATATAGGAAACTCCCAATCCTGTTTCTTTTCATACCAATCTGCCTGAATCACTTTGGTTTACTCACATTCAGTGCTTCCAATCATTATAACCACCTCACCTTAATGATACATTGTTGGTTTTTATTGAGAGGTGGCAGAAAGAAAACAGCCATATGAAGATCACTCATACTTACTGTTTGTAAAAATATTGTCGAATCCCTTGAATCCCTTATCTTTTAAGGGTTTCACCACACCTTGTATGAAGATGTCAGATTTCT
>NW_012141798.1:0-942 GCF_000956105.1 Propithecus coquereli
GTAGCTCATTGCAGCCTCAAACTTCTGGGCTCCAGTGATCCTCCCAAGTAGCTAGGATTACAGGCACACACTACCATGCCTCGCTAATGTTTTTATTTCTGTACAGATGGAGTCTCACTATGTTGCCCAGGCTGGTCTTGAATTCCTGGCCTCAAGTGGTCCTCCCACCTCAGTTTCCCAAAGTGCCGAGATTACAAGTGTGAGCCACCGCACCTGGCCTGGGACATTTAATTTCTAAGGAGGGACTACATATAAATCTGGATCAAGTAAAACTGTAATTTTTGCATTCCCCATTTCAAAAACTACAAGATAGTTAAGAGGATTTCTGGGTTTAGCTGGCTCCTGCTGTAGCTGGATCCCCAATTTTTCTCTCATGGTACAGCTTTTATATGTTTTGTTGAAGGAAAATCAACCTGGCCCCTTACATTGGACATTGAAAGGACAAATAGCTACACATGAAATGAAAGAAAATCTTATGAGAGCCCCTGCTTTGGGTCATCCAAATTATCAGCTACCATTTTTCCTTTTTGTTCATGAAAGCCATGGCAGCGCCCTGGGTATTCTAACCCCAAAACATGGGAGGCAGTATAGACCTAGTGGTTATTATATTCAGCAATTAGACTCTTAGCACATGGGCTCCCTGCTTGTCTGAGGGTCATTTCAGCTGTTGCCATCTGGTTAAGGCCACTCAAGAAATCGTGATGGAAGCTCCCTTGATTGTATACATACCTCATTCTGTAGAAGCTCTTTCAAATTCACGTAATTCACAACACTGCTCTGTTAACAGAATGGCTTCTTACAAAGTGCTTTTATTCTCTGCCTCACATATTACCCCCTCTCTGTAATACTCTTTTTTTTGTTGAGACAGGGTCTGGGTTTGTTGCCCGGGCTAGAGTGAGTGCCATGGCGTCAGCCTAGCTCACAGCAACCTCAAACTCCTGG
>NW_012141798.1:10827-11170 GCF_000956105.1 Propithecus coquereli
CTTGTATCTCTTTAAGGTATCTCCATATTGCTTTCCACAGAGGTTGCACGAGTTTGCAGTCCCAGGCTTTTCTTAGCTGTCTGTTCCATTCTACCTTCTGGACCTGACAAATGAGAATGTGGTAAGTTGTTTCTTAATTATCTTTATCTCAATGGACCTCTCAGTTACTCATTGTATTGTTGATTATTTTTCTAATGTTTCTAAATTGCAACTGCTGCAAAAGTAAGAAATGCCACTGAAAAAATAGAACTTCAGTTAAAGTTATGGCAGTTCATCAATTTGAAATAGCAGACATGAAATGTAGTCAAATCAGCCTTCTATTGCCTGTTTTGTCCAACACACT
>NW_012141799.1:0-597 GCF_000956105.1 Propithecus coquereli
TCGTTCTGCTCTAAGCATTGCTTACTCTGTCTTGAGTTCTGGCACACTTAACCTTTGAGCACAGAAGTATTTTCAGGTCAATTTTCTTCAAAAAATAAGAAGCTTCACTATTGTATAGAATTCAGTGTATTATATGAGAATCTTGTGTTTATTAATCACCTCTCTTATCTCCAACTTTTTTTTTTGATCTCATGGTTCTCTCCAATACTGATGATGGTCAATTTTTTTAATGTTTGTTTTTAATTGTTTTTCTATTTTGTGTCTACTGTTTTGCAGATTAAAATAGTATGCTATTTCTAGGCAACTGCTACTATGAAGACTATAATATTTCAGAAATATTATATCAAAAAGACCATCTGAATTCTTTCTCTTCACCTTATACAGAAACACTCAGGGTAAACAGTAATGGTTATGAGTAGTCATTTTTTCTAACATATATTTTTATGAACTTTACATTTTATTTGCACATAGGCTTGTTTTCAATTTCATCATTCCAGAAACATTTATGTAGCTGTAATTTCTTAATAAAAATAATAGTCTGGAGTTGTAAAAAGCCACCTGATCTAGCATCAGGGTCCAGCTGTACCAATAACTAGC
>NW_012141799.1:3233-3615 GCF_000956105.1 Propithecus coquereli
TGGATTGAATATTGGAGAACATTTTTCTTGCTTTTCTCAAAATATTTTTCTTGAGTTTCATGAAGACATTGCTATGTTAAATCAATTTTTATATTTACTATTAGTTTAGAAGTACTTTTAAAAATGAGATTATATTAATATTTACATGAAGACAAATTAATATTTACAGAAATGTATGCTCCCTGAGTATAGAGTGCATGAGTTTAAATCAAAACTTCGACCCTGGACTTAAACTTTCTATCTCAATTTTCTTCTCTTTAAAACTGGAGTAATTGGCCGGGCGTGGTGGCTCACACCTGTAATCCTAACACTCTGAGAGGCCGAGGCAGGTGGATCACTTGAGGTCAGGAGTTTGAGACCAGCCTGAGCAAGAGCGAGAGCC
>NW_012141800.1:0-325 GCF_000956105.1 Propithecus coquereli
CCCATCCTGATGCTATCTAGGGGCTCTTAGCCACCAGTCATCTCATTAGTATACAAAAGACACTGAGATTCCAAGGGTTTTAGGATTTGTGTGCCAGGAAACTAGATGAAGACTAAATATATAAATCTTATTATAAATCACAATATCACACATACATTGACCCTAAAGCTTGTGAATAATGAAATAGGTTTAAATGTGGACATAGTGAAAGGATTGTTGAAATCTTGTCTAGCTCATGGAAACTGACACTCAGAGTAGATTTTTTGACAGGGTCTTTATGGTAGATTTTTGATGTCAAATATCTTTCCCTTATACCCTTGTGCTT
>NW_012141800.1:4390-5867 GCF_000956105.1 Propithecus coquereli
CTGCTATCTCAATATATTTCAGAAAAGAAGATCAAGAATGCAACCAGACCTGGCCCAAAAATCATTTTAAACATAATACCTGCCTCTCTGGTAAATTTAGAAGTCAATCTGTTTCCCCCATCCAATCATTCAGTATTCATTCACCCTCCCTAGCAACCATTTATTGCCCCTAAACAGAATTACTTATACTCCTCATCTCCCCCTCCTCTCTAAAAGACAGGTATAAAAATATCTGGATCCCACTGGGATGTCGAGTAGTCACTCTGTGATTCTCCCTGTGTGCACGGTAAGTAACCTCTCTTATTAATCTGCCTCAATTGTGAGTTGATTTTTCAGCAAACTTCAGGGAGGAAGGGAAATTTCTTCTCACCCCCACAGCAGGAAGCACCAACAGAATGATAAGACTTGGAAAGATATAATTTCAGGCTACACAGATACAGAGGTCAAAGATAGTCACCAGAGAGGCCAGAACCTTGGAAAGCTCGCAGAAAACACAATTTTTCTGAAGGGCTGTTGGCAGCTCATCCCCTCACTATGACCCTCACTTCTGTACCCTTCAGTCTCAGTTTTGTTCGCGTAACTGCAAACTCATTCAGTTGGCTTTTGGGTCATTTGTAATTCATTTTTTTGGGCTGTGATCTTGAAGCCTACCCTTTAAAACTGGTCCTTCATCATCAAGCCGCTGCCTTCTCTACCAGTGTTTAGAGCAAAACTTCCTAGCGTCCTCCTCTCCAGCAGCTTTCCAATAAAGGACCCAACACTTCCACCTTGCATGCTCTTCCCCTTCCTCTGCTGCTTAATTCCTGTCAACCTTAGGACGCCTGTCAAATAGGTCAAATTCAAGGAGAATTCCTTGATTTCCTGGACTAGGTCTGATCCCACAGTTATGCCCATTCTTTGCCTTCCACCCTAAACCCACCCTACATCATTTGTAGTGCATATCATAATTTTAATGAATAATGAGCTGTCCATGTATTCATCATCTGTCTCCCTTATTAGAACTTAAGCTCCTCATGGGCAGGGACTGTGTCTTTTTCCCCATTTATATTCCTAGTGCCTGCCACAGTGACTTGCCATTGTATATGCTCAGTAAATGTTTGTTGAATGAATGAATAAAATAACACTGGTCTTTGGAAATGATCATCTTCATCTATATCAGAAATATTTCTAAATATTTCTAAATGGGTAATTTTTCTTGGATTCTGTGCTATGTATGCTCATTCTTTCTTCTTAGAATCCTCATCTCTGAGTTTTCCTTTAATTCCTGAAATACAAATCTGAACAAAGACCAAGGCCCTAACATGTACTTACAATCCTGTTCCTGTAACTTCTAATTTACATTTACTACATCAATCCAAGGCCATTCTGAGTCAAATATGGTTATTCGAACTCCTTTTGCTATGATATAAAGCATATACTCTATCTTAGATAACTACTAGATATTTAAAGACATTATAAAACAATTCTACAATCTTTA
>NW_012141801.1:0-1697 GCF_000956105.1 Propithecus coquereli
AGAGAGTAATTTTACATTTGTCTGTCAGTGGAGATTTTTCTCATTCATGCACAGTTTATTTTTATTGTTCAGTTTCTGGAGAGGGACCAAACTTTGCCAAATTCCTTTGAATTTTCCTTTTGTTGTAGTCAGCAACATTGCATTGGTAAGTTTTGCTCAGATGCAGAAAAGAGGATGAAGTGAAAGAGCAGTCCAGTCTGCCCTCCCTATTCATGAGTTCTGCATCTGTGCATTCGACAAACGGCAGATTGAAAATATTTGGAAAAAACATTCCACAAACTCCCAAAAAGCAAAACTTGAATTTGCTGCGTGCTGCCTACTATGTTGAATCTGCGTGACTGAAGTGATGTGTAGGTATTGTATCAGGTATTATAAATAATTTAGAGACGATTTAGAGCATATGAGAAGATGTGTGTAGGTTATATTGAAATCCTGGAATATTTTATATAAGGGACTTGAGCATCCTTGGATTCTTAATATCCAAGGTGTCCGTGGGAGTCCTGAAGCCAATCTCCCATGGATACTGAGGGACACCTGTACTGTGTCAGTGGACCTTTGTAGAAGTGATTCAAGCATCTCCATAAGGTTCTACCAAGAATGAGATACCCTGAGGTAGGAGCAGCGGGTTTACAGAGGCTGTAACTGACACTTATTTACTGCCAAAGTCTGATTTTCCTCCATCTTCAATGCAGACTCCTGGCTCCCCATATTACTTAATAAATCCCAGGCAGATTCAAAACCTAGTTGCCCCTACATATCACCAATAACCTTGACAGTATTAATACTGAGCATTTATATCATACTTTTATAGTTTATAAAATCCATCTCTTTTTTATCTCATTATTTATTATGACAGCCCTATAAAGTAAGTACTATAAGCCTGTTATCCCTTTTTTATAGTTATAAAACTGAGATTTAAAGAGATGAAGAGTCTTTCCCAAAGAATATGGCTTCCTTAAGTAGTTGGGCTCCTTACCATCTGGCTCCACAGTTAGAATCCTAAGGGATTTCTAATTTTATTAATGAGTGTGAAGTGTGTATTAGTTATATCCATATATTCAGGGAATAAGGGAAGGCATGCAAGGTGATGCTCAAGATCCTTCTACGGCTTGAAGTTCTAATAAAGTACTCATAAAATGGGATTTAGTAGGACAGCTCAATTCAGAACAGGTTCTCACCACCCATTCTTCATACGATTAGTCTTGAATTACTTCAGTCTGCAGTTTCAGAAATAACAATTCCATGTAGGTATTACTTCAGGTTAGCTCTTATTGCACTCCCGGCTAAGAGAATCTTTAAAACCATGAGCTTTTCAAATTGGATGCTATTAGGATTTAAGACTGTCAGAAGCCTAGATTAAAATAGCATTGGCTATAGTGGGTGACTGATATATATTTATCAAACGACTGAATGGTTCTAAGTACGGCTCATTGTTATTTATTATCATTCTATAACAAGAATAAGAAAGAGCTTTGTTAATTTTATAATGCCATTAACAGCAGTGGAATTTATAGATTCACAATTTTACTTGAATATTATGGATATGATCAGTAACTGTAGCCCTTCTGAATTGTTCTGAAATTCTTGGAATACACAAAGGCCTGTGCTGACAGCAAAAAATGAAAGTGTGATATTCCCTTTGTTAGTAGAACAGCAATATCAATAAATTATTAAAAATATTAGCAAAGAATGAATGG
>NW_012141801.1:4158-4949 GCF_000956105.1 Propithecus coquereli
GACCTATTTGTTCACTCATTCTGGGCATGTTTTTACGTTAGATTTTTAATGTCATTTTTTAGATCCCTATACAAGTCATAAAAGATTTTGGATATCACAGACTTATAAGATGTAGCCTGGGGAATATGATTTTTTGAAGTAGACTTTTTTTCATACAAGGCTCAGGGTAGATATCTCATTTTCGTGTTACATCATTAGTAGGTGGAACTTTGTCAAAGGGATTTTCCTATCTGACTTCTATTTGGAGACCCCAATTTCAGTTTCTTGTTTGAGTATTACTAACTTAGACATTGTCTTAGTCTATTTTGTGTTTTTACAACAGAATACCAAAGTAATTTATAATAAACAAAAATTTATTTGGCTTATGGTTCTGGAGGCTGGGAAGTCCAAGAGCATGGTGCCAGCATCTGGCAAGGGCCTTTGTGCTCTGTCATGTCATGGTAAAATGTGGAAGGGCAAGAGAGAGTAAGAGCAAGAGAACAACAGAGGACCAAAGTTGCTTTTATAATAAACTCTCTCATGATAACTAACCTATTGCTGTGATAATCACATTAATCCATTTATGAGGGTAGAGTCCTCATGACCTTATATCCATTTATTAGGTCCCACCTCTGAACATTGTTGCATTGGGGATTAAGTTTCCAACACACGAACTTTGGGGGAATTATTCAAATCATAGTAGACACCAACGATTTCATTATACCCATCTGATTTCAATATCCTGTTACAACTATGCATTCCCTTTTCATTTCTGGGAGCCGCAGAATTATGTTTCTTGCTTTCAATCTTTA
>NW_012141802.1:0-1635 GCF_000956105.1 Propithecus coquereli
TTATTTTTAGAGATTCACCCAGGCTGGAGTACAGTGGTGCGATCATAGTTTTTTGTAACGTCCAACTTCTGGGCTCAGGTGATCCTCCCACCTCAGCCTTCCCAAGTAGCTGGAACTACAAGTGTATGCCACCATGCCCAGCTAATTTTTTTAATTTTTAGTAGAGATGGGGTCTTGCTATATTGCCCAGGTTGGTCTTGAACTCCTGGCCTCAGTCGATCCTCCTGCCTCAGCTTCCCAAAGTGCTGAGATTATAGGCATGAGCAAGCACACCTGGCCAAATGGTACTTTTAAAATTTCAAATTACAATTGTCTATTGCTGCTACATGGAAATATAATTAACTTTTGTATATTGGCCTGGTGTCTTACAACCTTGCTAAACTCATTTACTACTTTCTAGGAACCCTTTGTAGACTATTTGAGATTTTTGCATAGACAATCATGTCATCTTCAAAGAGAGTTTTATTTCTTCCTCTTCAATATGTATGCCTTTTATTTATTTTCTTGACTTTTTACATTGGCTAGGACTTCCAGTATGATACTGAATAGGATTGTTCCCAATCTTCATTCACTCTGTCATCACTAGGTGTGATGTTATCAGCAGGTTGTCCATAGATATTTTGTATTGGGTTAAGAAGGTTCCCTTCTATTCTTAGTTTGCTGGAAGTTTTTATCATGAATAGATGTTGAATATTGTCAGATGCTTTTTCAATATCTATTCAGATGATGTTTTTTCTTATTCAGTCTGTTAAATATGAAGTATTGCATTGATTAATTTTTGACTGTTTTGCATTTCTGGGATACATTTCACTTGGTCATGATGTATTATCCTTCTCATATATCACTGGAATTGATTTGCTGATATTTTGTGGGGATCTCTGCATCTATGTTCATGAAAATATTGTTCTCCATAGTTCTCTTGTAATATCTTTGTCTTGTTTTGGTATTATGGTAATGATAGATTTATAAAATAAGTTAGAAAGTGTTCCCTATTCTATTTTCTGGCAGAAATTGTACGCAATTGGTATTACATCTTGTTTAAGTGTCTGATAGAATTCACTAGTGAAATCATCTGGGCCTGGAGTTCTGTTTCTCAGAGGATTTTAAACCGCCAATTCGATTTCTCTAAGTTTATCTATTTCCTCCTGTGTGAGTGTTGGTAGTTTGTGTCTTTCAAGGAATCTGTCCATTTCATGCAAGTTGTCAAATTTGTAGCCACAGAGCTATTCCTGGTATTCCTTTATTGTGTCTGTGGCATCAGTAGTGATGATTCCTCTTTCATCGCTGATATTTGTAATTTTGTGTGTTCTCTCTCTCTCTCTCTCTCTCTCTCTCTGCCTGCTTAGAGGTTTATCAAATTTGTTGATCTTTTCAAAGAAATAGCTTTTGGTTTCACTAATTTTTTTATTGTTCCTTACTACATTGATTTCTGCTCTAAACTTTATTTCTTTCCTTCTATTTGCTTTAATTTGCTCTTCTTTCTTTTAAAGTGAAAGCCTAGGTTATTGATTTTAGATCTTTCTTCTTTTCTAATATATGCCTTTAATTCTATAAGTTTAACTCAAAGCACTGCTTTAGCTGCTTTCACAAATTTCAGTATGTTGTATTTTCATTTTAATTGTGTTTAAGGACTTC
>NW_012141802.1:2869-3410 GCF_000956105.1 Propithecus coquereli
CAAAATATCACATTTCTTCCATAAATATATACGATTATTATTTGTCAATTTTTTAAATAAATAAATAAAACAAAGCGAGAGCCAGGCATGGTGACTCACTCCTGTAATCCCAGCGACTCGTGAGGCTGAGGTGGGAGGATCATTTGAGTCCAGAAGTTCGAGACTGGATTGGGCAACATAGTGAGATTCTGTCTCTCCAAATATTTTTTATTTCTTTTACTTTTTTTCTTTCTTTTTCTTGTTCCTTGTATTCCTCTATTCAATCTTGGCTGCCACAATCAGGCAGACAGAAAGCGCGAGGACATTTTTCTTACATCTATAGTGGAAACCTTAGCAGCAGACAGTACTGCTCCAGGTCTGTCAGAGATGCATTCTCCAAAAATTTTTTATCAAACTTAGCTGGGCAGAGTGGTGCATGCCTATAGTCCGAGCCACTCAGGAGGCTAAGGCAGGAGGATCACTTCAGCCCAGGAGTTGGAGACCAGCCTGAGCAAAAGCAAGATGCCATCTCTACAAAAAATAGGAAAATTAGTGGGGCATG
>NW_012141803.1:0-1179 GCF_000956105.1 Propithecus coquereli
TCAACTCCACTTTTGAAATATATCCAAGATCTTACTACTTTTAAATATGTTCATTATTACCACTCTAGCCCAAATCAGTGTCATTTTTATCTGGATAATTACAACCCTGGATAATTTTAATAGTCTTTGAACTGGTCTTCCTGCTTCTCCCCTTGCCTTGCTTCCCAACCATCCCAAGTGTATTCTTTCCCCAGAGGTCATTATCTACTTTCTACTATCAATATTACTGAGGTAAAATTTACATAAAATAAAATGTACTCATTTAAGTTTGATCACTATAAAATATCCTTGTACCTGTCTGCTGTGAATCCCGGCTCCCACCCCCAACCTCAAGCAACATCCATCTATTTTTGTTCCTACAGTTTTGTCTTTTCTAGAAATTTCATGTAATTATAGTCATATACTAGGATTCCAGTGCTTTGTGTCTGGAATCTGTCATTGGCATGATGTTTTTGAAGTTTACCCATGTTGTTGCTTCTCTCAGCAGTTTGTTCCTTGTTATTGCTCAGTAGTAATTTGTTGTATGGATATCGATTGATTGATTGATGATGATCATTGTTGATGATCATTTGGGTTGCTTCTAGTTTTTGATTACTTCACATAAAGCTGCTATGAACATTTCTACAGAAGTCTTTTTGTCAACATAGTTTTCATTTCTCTCTGGTAAATATCTAAGAGCAAAATTACTGGATCATAATCATATGATAACTGTATGTTTAGCTGTAAAGAAAATAACAAATTATTTTATAGTACCAATAAGACATAAGAGTTGTAATTGTTCCACATTCTCACCAGTGTTGGTATTTGTCAGTCTTTCAAATTTCAGACCTTCAGTTGTCGGTGTGCTGGTTTCTCAATGAAGTTTTAATTGGTATTTCTTGGCTCACCAATGATTTTGAGTATATTTTCATGCACTTATTGGCCATCCATATATTTTCTTTTTTGATATATCTGTTAAGATATTTTGCCCATTTGTTTCTTTATAATTGAGTTGTATATATATATATACAACTGAATTCTGAATACAAATACATGTGTTGCAAATATTTTCTCCCAGTGTATGACATGGCTTGCCTTTTCATTTTCTTAAATATGTCTTTCAAAGAATAGATGTTTGTAACTTCTACTCTTTGAATCCTTAATACATCTGTTAAGATATTTTGCCCATTTGTTTCTTTA
>NW_012141803.1:12820-13224 GCF_000956105.1 Propithecus coquereli
AAATACTGGATCTAAGAACTGTATTTTTTGTAGAGATTAATTTTATTATTTGGAAATACTGGAAATTTCAAAAGTAACCAAGAAAGAAAACAATTGTTAGCTGGAAGAGGAGAGGTAAGAGTTATCTAAAGATATTGGTAACAGGTATGCCACAGAGTAATTCTTAGCATGTAATATTGTCCAAGGAAGCACACATCCATGTTGAGGACACTAGACTAGATGCTGTGAAACACATAATGGATGACTTGAGTACTGTTCCTGTCTATAAGCTTTTTACAGTCTAGAAGAGAGTTAAGCAAAAGGTAAGCCAAATGAATTCATACATACTTTTAGAATAAGGCAGAAGTTGATGAATACCAGAAATACAAATGTAATATTTTAGATGTACATGATGCGTGTATTGG
>NW_012141803.1:16354-16698 GCF_000956105.1 Propithecus coquereli
CTTTAGAGAAATTTAATTTTGGCTTTCGGAAATCATAGCATTTTTGGCCAAATAACTCCTCTCTGTTAGTATGGGTGATATAATATTCCTCCACGGAAACTTGATTTTAAAAAACAAAAAACAAAAATCCACTTAATCTGGCAAAATTCTGTTCTATGTAGTGTTGGCGTCAAATGGAAATTTCACAAATTTAATGCAAAACAGACTTTAAGCAGTTGAGGATTTGGTAAACATCAAGCTATTTTAGAAACATCAGCAGTTGAGCATTAGGGTGCCTAAAAATGTTGTAGATAGTATATTTGTTTTGTTTTGTTTTTGTTTTGACATATGAGCTTTACCTTATG
>NW_012141803.1:21612-23287 GCF_000956105.1 Propithecus coquereli
CACCCAGATAAATTCTCTATTTACCTTTGGATGTATAACTAGGTGTCTCAACTGGACATTTTAAGGGTGGATGAATATGGATTTTTTTTAACTTACCATGTGATTTTACAATTTTGAATGTAAGTGCTTACACTCAGAGAGCTTCTCACAGTTATAGTGCATGCCTGGTCCTGTGTATATTTTGCGCATGAGATCTCTAGGATCACAGTGGGGCATCTTTCTTGAGCACATTATATAGTTGTAGAAAATAAGCAGAAGCAATCAGCATTAGATTCTTTCAGTCTGAAGTTCCAAATTCCTAGTCAGATAATTTGCTTTCTGTTGTATTCCCCTCTCTTAGAGGAAAAAGGGCAAGTAGCAAAGGGAACTGCTATGTTATTCTTGGCTTTGTCATTACTAACACTGCAGTAATGCTTCATTAATCTGGATGTGTACACATAAACCTTTGTGCACCTATCAGGTAGATTTGAGCTTCATTTCTTTAATTGAAGCAAAGTGTGAGATGATAAAATGAGCCGACTAATGAGGCGTTTTAAAGCATTGTACTGTAATTGCCAAGTCATGTTGATGAAACTAGGATATGCTTATTGCAAAATCAGTTGTTTTCAATAACAGCAACAACAATAATGACTAACAACGATGTAATGCTTACTCTGTGTCAAATACCGTCCTAAGCATTTTCTACTTTTCAAATCTTTTAACCACTCCATAATCTATTTAGAGAAAACATATATCTCTGTTGCATAACTTGACCAAGGTCTCACAGCTAGTAAGTGGCAGAGCCTGAATTTGAATCCAGGCAGTCTGGCTTCAGAGTACTTGCTCTTTAACCTTCATGTTATATTAATACTGCCTCTGTTGCTAACAATAATAATTATATTAACTCGTGTTGCTAAGACTATTTCTTCAAAACGTAACAGAAGAAATGGCTTGAAAAAATGGGAAAAATATTTTATGTCTCTTTAAAACATCCCCTACTCCTTTTGGAGAACTGGGACCTGCATTCCTGCCATGGGCCAGTGGTTGGAATGTCTTTTGTTCTTTGTGCCACAGGAATGGGTCAAGGGAATTGTCCCGGTGGAGGTCATGAGATTATTTTAGCCAAAGATGGGATTGGTCAGAAACTTTAAAAGTCTGTACTTCTGCTCAGAAGGGGGATGTTGGTACTTTGAGACAGGAGTCTGCCAGCCTCCTCATTTGCTGGCAAAATAATAAACTCCTCTTTCCTTCTCCTCAAACCACTTGTTCTCATTCTTCTGATGTGGTCTTGGGGACAAGTGCCTAGCTTTTGGTAACAAAAATAAATTAGTTATTTTCTAATTTTACTCTATTAATTGAGCAGAAATTCACATCTCAAAGAGAAGAATAGTTTTAACAAATAAAACTCAAATATTTTGCATTTTAATCATATAAATGTATAAAATGTTAAACAGAAAATAAAACATAGTGCCCGTGGTTGAACATCTTGAATATTCATAAGACCTGAAATATTTTGATTTATAAACTTATACTGTACCTCTAGATATTTTGTAACCAAGTAAAACTGAAAGTCTCCTGTTTTCATCAGAATTCTTTTAATCATTGATGAAAGAAGTACAACTTAAGAAAATGTGAGCACAAGCAGACTTGTTGGCTCAGGTTCTTAAAAAAGGTCAGATGTGGACTAGCTGGCCTG
>NW_012141803.1:33086-33538 GCF_000956105.1 Propithecus coquereli
AGTTTGAAAAATCAACTGCCAGGCTTATGACTAAATGCAGCACTCTTTGGCCCCATCATTCCTCACCTACTCTTGTAGGTGAGGAATTGCCCTCAAGAGTTTTAGCTGTGTTTTCTGGTATTTACTTTCTTATTTCTGAATAATTTACATATGCTGGCCTTTGCTAATTTATCGAATAAAAGTCCTGTCTATTAATTTCCTCTTATGGTTGTTGAGGATTTAGCTCTCTTTTTCGTCACCTTCCCTCCCTACCCCATCCTTTCAGAAGGATTACATCACAAATTTTGGTTAAATTGTCTGTGTTTATGCCAAGACTTTGTAAATATTGTTCACTACAGAGGCAAGTAGTATACTCAGTAATATTTTCTTTATCACACAATTTTTTCCTGCAGGTTACAATTGCCTTATTTTTTTATTTGCCTAGTTTTCTATTTGCCTGTGATTTTTTCCCC
>NW_012141803.1:33588-33937 GCF_000956105.1 Propithecus coquereli
GTTCACCATCTAGCCTTGACTGATATTAAAAAATAAATCATTATAAACACACCCAAAGCCCACCTCTTAATCTTTTTCTCTTCCTTCCCTTCTTAACCTCTTCCCACCTTTTCCAGTTTTTTCCACTTACACTATTCTAAAGTTGGTCTGTATTATTTCCATAGTATTTTCATGCTTTTCAACAAATGTATCCATAAAAGACTATTATATTTTGTATCTTTTGAAAGCATATGAAATGATATTAACTATATTCTTGTTAATTAATTGAAAAGAGTCATTAAGATGTTTTTGTAAATGACAGACTCTAAGACATGTATATTTATACATATAGATTAGATATGTAGATATA
>NW_012141803.1:35187-37385 GCF_000956105.1 Propithecus coquereli
ATATTTTAAACTGCTATGGATCTCTTTTCATTCATAATTGTGGATACTCCCTGAGCCCTTCAGTGTGGAGACTTGTGTCCTTTAACTAAGGGAAATTTTTCTTCCCTTATTTCTTTATTCACTTTCTCCTTTCTATTTTATTTTAGAACTATTTTTTCCCCCTAAGATATAGGGTCTCACTCTGTCACCCAGGCTTGAAGTGAAAGCACCAGTGGCATGATCATAGCTCACTGCAACCTTGAACTTCGGGGTTCAAGTGATCTTCTCATCTCAGCAGCCCAAGTAACTGGGAGTACAGGGGAACACCATCGTGCCTGGCTAATTTTTCTATTTTTTGTAGAGAAAGGATCTTGCTATGTTGCCCAGTATGGTCTCTAACTCCTGGCCTCAAGCAATCCTCCTGTCTCAGTTTTCCCAAGTGCTGGGATTATAGGCATGAGCCACCATACCCACTTGTTTAGAACTCTTTAATGGTCAAGTGTTGGACTATGCAGATTGATTCTCTCTCTTTCTCTCTGTGTTTTTAATTTATCTCCTTATTTTCCATCTCTTTGTAACTTTATATCACTTTCTATGAGATTTCCTTGACTTCATTCTCCAAATTTATATGTTTAAGTTTTTATTTTGGTAATAAAACATTTAATTTTGAAGAGCTATTATCTATCCCATGAATATGTACTTTTGAAACAATAACATCTAGCAATTTTTTTCATGTGTGCAGCACCTCTTCTCATCTTTCAGAAGACATGAGGACCATTAATAAATTTTAAGTTTTCCTCTACTATTAATACTTCTATTGCTTCATTTTCTCTGGGTTATGTTTCTATGTCTACTCTTGTTCCTGCCATTTATATTAGAGAGTTTCTTCAACTAGTTGATGATTCTTCCTCTATTTTGATATTAGAAACTCTGAGTACATAATTTTCTTTTTAATTGGAAGACCCTCAGTAGTCATTTACTAAAAGGGTTTTCTCTGGGGCTGTTCTAGTTTTTTTCTTGGAAGAATACCTCAGCCTACTCTCTGAGTGGTTTCCCTTGAGGACAATGAGTAGGACAGCAAATGAGGCTGGAGATCTTATCATTTAGTGTGCAGACTTATTCAATTTACCATGTTCCATCTCTTTTTTTTTTTTACCTCCAGCACCCTCCCTGCCTAGTGTCACTAAATCAAGAGCCCTTCTAGTTTAATTCTCTAAAGAACAAACCTCTGCTGTACTGCTCGGGGAGTAGGTACCTCTGGCTACTTGAGTTACAGAGGAGATCTGCAGGCATAACCACGATTTCGTTCAATTAAGCTCCTGGCTTCAGCCCTGAGCTTTCCTCATGTCTTTCAAAGCATCTATTGTCTCTCCAAGGCCTGAACCTTTCAGAAGTTCTGTAGGGCAAATTAACTTGCTTTTTACTATGCTTTTGCTTTACATGCACTTAAGTTTCAAGATTTCAGTTGTTCTAGGTCAATAAATTACCTCTTCTCCATCTAGTTTCTACCTTTTGAAAATTCATTGATATTTTTCTTCTGCGAAGTTTTCCCTTGTCCCAAAACTGAGATGAATAAAATACTGTGAATACAATATTTGGACCATGTGTTTATAATTGCAACTTTACAAAAAAGAAGGCGTATTTATGTAAATTTTTCCTGAATTAATATCCAGTAAAATTAAAAGGCAAAAGCTTTTTAATTGTGGAGGTCACCCAGCACAATGACTTTAGGGCTCAGGCCCTTGGACCAACTGAGCTCCGGTCAGAACTGAATGACAGGCAATTGGAAATCTGAAGTATCTAGTGAGCACTTGTATAGGGCTCTGTTGTCAATTAAAATAAGATTCATACTGTTTTGACATCAGATGTAGAAGTGGCAAAGATGAAATTTTGAATTGTTATGAAGGCAGAGGAGTCACTGCCAACTCCCAGCTCCTTCCAGTAAAGAGACAGACATAGGAGCCCCTGCAGGGCAGGCAGAGGTGCTCTTGTGAAAATCAAGATGGTTAGGCCTGTGACTCCCTCTATTTTTCTCTTAATCCTCTAGAAGTACTCAGAAAAAGAACCACAAAAACAGTATAAACATCTTTGTCGGTACATGAAAATTTATGTTAAAAGGAAATACCTTCAAAAACATCTAATAGTTTATGACATTATTAACTGCTCATAATCAACTACTACATGCTTATTATTGAAACAATTTGAGTTGTTTTCGTAAG
>NW_012141803.1:40342-40701 GCF_000956105.1 Propithecus coquereli
TAATTAAGGACTGTAAATTTCACTTTATCATTTGTGTTCAGAATAGTAGCATAAATCATAGTAATGGCACCGTTTATTTCAGTAATGCCAGCCTGCCTGCAAATCATTTGTGAATTGGTTCCATGGATGTACCGCTATCAAATTAATCAAAAAAACACCTGCGTACATTTCCTGAGCTTATTTCAAAGGCTTAATAAGGAAGCCTTACTAAGAAAGAGGAAGAAAGACCATTGCTGACCTTTCCACTTTTATTTATTTGTAAGTTCTGAGTGGCTCATGCATATGTTTCCATTTTGAATCCTGGCTAACATCTAGCTGAGCATTTTATATAACGTTTTTTTTTTTTTTAAACACAGGCT
>NW_012141803.1:42981-43225 GCF_000956105.1 Propithecus coquereli
TGATTCCTCTGGCTAGGACTTCCAGTGCTATGTTGAATAGAAATGGTGACAGTGGACACCCTTGTCTTGTTCCAGTTCTTAGGGGAAATGCTTTCAACTTTTTGCCATTCACTATGATGTTGGTTGTGGGTTTGTCATACATGGCTTTTACTATTTTGATGTATGTTCCTTCTATGCCTTGTTTGTTAAGAGTTTTTATTATGAAGTGGTGCTGGATTTTATCAAATTTTTTTGCATCTATTGA
>NW_012141804.1:0-256 GCF_000956105.1 Propithecus coquereli
ACTAAAAATTAATCAAATAGTATCAAAGTTATAATATGATAATAGAACACTTCAGCAAAAAAGCACACTGTTATTATCACTTGAAAAATCTTTTATAATATGGTTTGCCTTTACCTGTCTAGCCTAAGTAAATGACAATCCAGCATCATAGCTCCATGGTCCAGCCAAATGACCCATTTCATGGATACAGCACATGTCTCATTCTATCTTACCTCATGACGTTTGCACATTGTCTTCACTTTATTCAGGCTTGAAG
>NW_012141804.1:1486-3468 GCF_000956105.1 Propithecus coquereli
GCAGCAGAGAGCTGGTGCTCGCCAATCTCAGGTTTCTGCAACCAACATCAACCTGATTGTTCCGGTGCATGGAGCCAGGTCTGTATGGGACCCATTCTCTCAGCCATAGATTTTGCATCACCCCTGCCAAGCTGGGGAGGGAACAGATGTTCCCCGTGTAGTGACCTGTGACTGGGGCTGAGTATGCCTTCTCCCTGGCATGGGAGCTGAACAGAGCAGGAGCCCCAGACACCACAGGCACCACTTGGGAAGCCTGGCACAACTCTATCAGTAGGTCCTAAGTCTGGGAGAAGAACCTGGGACAAACAGCAGCACCAGCCCACCTACATAGACTCTGGGCCATTGCAACAGGGCAACAGCAGTCTACATGCTGGTTGAACAGAACTCTGCCCCTGAAATGCCTAGAGCCAGCTCTGAAGCTCTTGCTGTGCCCGAGTCAAGGCTCTGCCCCTGTAGTTCCAGGGCTTCTGCCGGGCCTGCAACTCCGCCCCAGAGATACCAGAATAGTTCCTGAAACCCAAGAACCCACTACTGAGTCCCCATCACTATTACTGGGCCAGGAGAAACTCACCAAGTTCCAACACTTCACTCAGAACCCTCCAGCCCTGAGTAGCCATCACTCCTGGACTTGGTTTGAGAAAGTCTGCAGTAAAGGAGAACAAGTGCTCTGCAAACCTATTAGCTGAGAGCTGAGAGGAGGGGAGCCAGATGAAAAGAAACCAGCAAAACAACCCTAGCAACATGAAAAAATAAAATAGTTAAACACCACCAAGGGAACACAATGGAGCTATAGTAGCGGACCCCACCAACAAGGAAATTGCCAAAAACGACAGAAATGAAATTCATACAATAGATGGCAAATAAGATGAATGGCATTGAAGAGAATGTTGAAAACCAAAAAAATGAAGCCAAAAAAATTTTAGAAGATGAATGAAAAAAATAAAAACATCACTACAGAGCTAGACAACATAGGAAAGGACATAAAAGAACTTAAAGAAATGAACGACTCATTTAGATAATTTCAAAACACAGCAGACAGTTTTAACAACAGGCTAAATCAAAGAGAAGAGAGAATCTCAGAGCTTCAAAAAAAGGCTCTTGAAAAAATCCAATCAGTCAAAGAGGCAGAGAAGAGTATAAAAAAATCTGAGCGATCACTGAGAGAGTTATGAGACCATGTGAAATGAACTAACATTCAAATTATGGGTATCCCTGATGATGAAGAAGAAACTAAAATTATGGAAAACCTATTTGAGGAAATTATTGAGGAAAATTTCCCTGGTATTGCCAGAAATTCAGACATAAAGATACAAGATGGACATCACACACTGGGAAGATTTATAGCAAATAGATTATCTCCAAGACACACAGTAATAAATTTGACCAAAGTCAAAATGAAGGGGAAAATTCTGTAAGCAGAAAGAAAGAAACATCAAATAACCTACAAAGGAAAACCCATTAGACTAGCTGCAGACCTCTCAGTAGAAACCTTACAAGTCAGAAAGAACTGGGCCCCATCTTCAATTGATATAAACAAAACTGCCAGTTTAAAATTTTGTATCCTGCAAAACTAACTTTTACAATAGACAGAGAAATTAAGGATTTTTCAGACAAGCAAAAACTGAGGGAATTTTCCATGACCATACCTGCCCTGCACAAAACATTCAGAACAGCTCTGTACACAAATCAGCACAACAGATTCCCACCAGTGTAAACTGACCTAAAAAAAAAAAAAGCAAAACTCACAACTCCTATAAAACAATAGAACAAAAGGTAAAACAAAGCAATAAGGGACCACCAAAAAGAATGAACAGACCAACATTGCACATATTGATGATATCAGTCAATGATAATGACTGCATATATTTCTCAAAAGACACAGGCTGACTGAATGGATGAAAAACACAACCCATGTATCTGCTATTTCCAGAAAACACATCTAAATCACAAGGACACACACAGAATCAGTGTGAAAGGATGGA
>NW_012141805.1:0-951 GCF_000956105.1 Propithecus coquereli
CTTCTCAACACAATACAGTTCTCAAAATTTTCCAATTATGCATTCTCTCCACTGTTTGGGCATTCCTTTCCTCATAGACTTCATTTTTTTAAAGGCTTTTGCTCTATCAAGAAGGTCACAATTAATACTTCATTTTCCGTATAATATTAATCTAATTCCCACAGAACTGCCAATTAGAAATTCTAAGTAGTAGGAGATAACTTGAGGTACTACACCTATATGATATAATTCAGCCAAACAGCTGGAATCTCAACATCTTCATTAGCCATGAAAGCTTATCCGAGTAAATGCAAAGTTTGCATCATGTTTTGTTAGGTGATTTTTTCTTTGTTTGCTTTTTCTGTTTTGTTTGAGTAATAGCAAATACCTACCACTTAGCGAGTATCGGGAATTCTAGGCAGTTCGCTTTCTTTCTCTCTAAAAATCTCAACTGCATCACCTTGCAGGCATTACACAGGTTTCACTGATAAGAAAACCAGGTCTCACATAGGTTAAAAAATTGGCCAATGTTAAGCACTGAGTGAGTGCTAGTGTCCCTGTGATTCGCGGACTGATTTTAGACTGGCTGCCCTACCTGCTCTGCCCCAGGCTGTCCTTTAGGAGCCTTAACACAGGCCAGCACAGGGACTTTGATAAAGACCCTTCGGTCATTCTACTGTGCAGCCCTGGTTGAGGCCAGCAAGTGAGAGAAACAGCGCTTGAATCCCAGTTCTGCTGTGTGAGGAGCCGGCACGGAGCACACGACGCATGCGTGGAACACACTTCACCTGGGAATTGTTCCTATCATTTGATCCATCAATTTCCCAAGGAAACAGAAGATATGTACTAAGATTTATGTGCAGGGATGTTTATTCATTATAGAACTATTTTTAACAGCCCCAAATTAACCCAAATGCCCAGTCTGAACTAATAAAAAAAAGGATGTCATTTAATAGGCCAATATGCATCTTC
>NW_012141805.1:5246-6157 GCF_000956105.1 Propithecus coquereli
ATGGACCATCTCTCCACTGTGGAAATGACCAAAGGCATACAGCACCTGGAGAAATGGTCACGGTTGAGACACTGCAAAACTCAGGGAACAGCAGAGGTGCTCTTGCCAGGAGCTGCTCCTGTTCCTCCCCCACCTCCCAACACTCAGTTTGATGGGTGTGGGGGTTCTTCCGGGGTGGGGAAGACCGTGAGGACTGGCTGCAAAGCTACCCAGTTGAAGGGAGCTCACTTAATTTGTAGTGGGGAGTCACAGTCATGCCCAGTGGCACTGATGCTAAAGTGACAAATTCAGCAGGTGAGCAGAAGGGGCCAGCTGCTCTGAGAGCGCGAGGCTGTGGTCACTGTTGTGACAAGCACATGCCTGGGTAAGGCTGTGTGCACGCACAGAGGAGACCCGAGAGAGCCCACGCTAGCCAGTTATCCTGAGCCGTGAGCATACGCAGAGAGGGCATGAATGGACTCAGCAGAAAATAAAAGCTGGGGAAGACCCGAAAATGGCCCAGACTCTGAATGTGCTACTCAACCCATGTACATGTCCACTGGGCAGAGGATGGAAGCCGTAATCCACGTGCTTCCGTGCGATCCTCTGTGTGAGTTCTATGGATGAGGTGACTCCTACGAAGCTAGGTTTAAAAAGAATAGCAAGAATTAAAGAAAAAACATCAGTAAAACAGAAAACGGAGAGAAGACAGAAGCAGCCACTCATCCCAGGACATACAGATTTCATAGATTTAGCACAGAAAATTTATTTAACAAATGCACAAAGACCAACAACAGTAACCTTCTGGGAAAAAAATCAGAATCCAGAGTTGCCCTAACATATTTTCAGCAAAATAATTTTTTCAACAACAACAAAAATACAAGACATGCAAAAATCAGGAAAGTGTGACCATTCTCAGGAAAAAATAACAG
>NW_012141806.1:0-913 GCF_000956105.1 Propithecus coquereli
TTCTCCTTCAAAACTTCCAGCATTTCTCCAGGACTGTGGGCCACCTCTAGAAGATGTAAAAGGAAAGAAAACAGATTCTCTCCCTAAATCTTCCAGAAGAAACACAGCCCAGCCGACACAGTGACTTTAGCCCAGGGAAACCCATTTTTGGATTTCTGATTTCTAGAGTCCTAAAATAATAAATATGCATGGTCCAAACCTACCAAGTTTTCAACATGCTCCAGCTTCAGCAGAAAACAAACTCACCAGCCAAGATGTGTCATATAATCAATTCTACTCAAATTTTATTAGCAAGAGCTCATTGTACAATAGGCAAAAGAATATGAGCATTTCCAAGAGGCTACTGGATACCACGGAAGAATAAACACATTTTTTGTTGTCGTTGTTAAAGAGTAAGTCATTTTTACCTCTTGGTACACGTGCTTCGCAGAAGAAATACTCATGGGAACATATAACCAGGGATTTGTTCTCGTCTATTCCCCACCACCGTATCCTGAGTGAAGGTTTGTAGGGCGATTGGCTCCTCTGTCTTGGATAGAAGGATCTTGCCAACTGGAACTTCTAGGACACCTGGAGATACACAAAACCTCCCAAAGCCAACCCGAGTCTTGGCTGGTCTGAGAAGGGCTCTCACACACCATTTGGGGCGAAGGGGGAAGCCGTGATGAATACGTGGCTGTACTCTCCCCACTCACTGCCCCTCAGTTGGGACTCTAGGACAGAAGGGCCCAACCAACCGCCCACTTTCCTCCATACGTGAAGGCAGAACCTGGTGCTAGGGAGCCTTGGGGCACACCTACAGCCTGGAACTGCCAATGCCAGCAGGGAGCACCTTGTCACCAGTGGTAATACCAGTCAACGACCTAAACGACAGGCAGAGAGAGGCTCTCTAAAAGAAAATGGCACTCGGGAA
>NW_012141806.1:963-2280 GCF_000956105.1 Propithecus coquereli
CTTGCCAACTGGAACTTCTAGGACACCTGGAGCTACACAAAACCTCCCAAAGCCAACCCGAGTCTTGGCTGGTCTGAGAAGGGCTCTCACACACCGTTTGGGGCGAAGGGGGAAGCCGTGATGAATACGTGGCTGTACTCTCCCCACTCACTGCCCCTCAGTTTGGACTCTAGGACAGAAAGGCCCAACCAACCGCCCACTTTCCTCCATACATGAAGGCAGAACCTGGGGCTGGGGAGCCTTGGGGCACACCTACAGCCTGGAACTGCCAATCCCAGCAGGGAGCACCTTGTCACCAGTGGTAATACCAGTCAACGACCTAAACGACAGGCAGAGAGAGGCTCTCTAAAAGAAAATGGCACTCGGGAATGGGCATTGCAATGGAAACACACAAACCATAATACATATATATTTTGGGAGATACAGAAAGACAATGGTTCTTAAAGAAGAAATGAGAAGGATTACATAATTGTTTTGAGATAATTATCCCTGGCTACAAGAGTCGATAACAAGGGTGGCACCAGTCTGAGGTTGGACAGGCAGCTGCTGGACATATGTCTTTGCAGAAGTATTTTTTGTGTGTAAAGTTGCAAGGGCCTTTGGTTCAAGCTAGTGGTTTTTGCAGTATTTTGTGGTAATTCTTGTTATTAGGCATTTGTGTATAGGGATCGGCCCTTCATGGCCTGCCCAGCTCCATTTGTCAGGGTTTTGTAAACACAAATGACTCCATTTTTATTCTGACAACTTTCACGTAGTAATCGTCACTAGGTGGTGAGCATCTTTGTCAGGGATGTGATGGAGAACTTGGAAATGGTCCTGTCTGTCCTGGGACTAGGACTCTGCTCGTTGTCTGTTCAGCACAGAGTCCCAGGCAGCGCCCTGCACCAGGTGGACACGAGCCATTTATGCCTGAGTGCAAAGCCCGATTCGGCTTAGACAGCGGGTTTGGGGAAAGTTCCTCGAAACGAGTCCACATGTCTTCCTAGGCTTTAGCCCCAGTGCCACTCCTGGGGGAACTCCAAGCTCGTGGTCGTCACTATTAACCAACCCTGGTGGACGTTTTTTCAGCTGAGACAAGAGAATAGGCTCTGAGTGTTTAGGAGCAGGATTCGCCCTTCCACGCCCAGGAGTTTTGAGCAGACACAGTCTTGGAGAGAAATTCAGGTGAGATGCCCCTCACCTCACTCGGAATCCACACTTGAAGCCTCTACGCTGCAGATCCGAGCTTGTGGCAGGGATGCCTGATGCCGGGTAGACACTGTATTTCCATCTTGTCTCAGCTCCCTTTCGAGTCACCTGTGTCCCGGAGCCTCCCCC
>NW_012141807.1:0-417 GCF_000956105.1 Propithecus coquereli
AAAAAAAACACCTGACGAATAGAGCCGAGGAAGGCTATGAAGAGTGGATTCTCATGCTTATAAATTAAGCCTGATAACAAAAGCTGCCACAAAAAAACTCTGCCAAAACCACAACATTGCACAAAGGCCGATCACAACCTTCCACAAAAAATACTTCTGCACGGGCATCTGCCTAACAACTCTTATCCAACCTCAGACTGGCATCGCCCTTGTTGTTGATCTTCGTAGCCAAGAATAATTATTTCAAAACAATCACGTGAACCTCGTTTTTTTCCTTTAAAAGGCTCGTTCTTCCTTTAACTCCCCGAATATGCAAATAGTTTACTAAAGCATGTGTATTCCTATTGCAATGCCCTTTTCCTCAACAAACATCATTGTCTTTTAGGGAGCCTCTCTCTTTGTTATTTAGATTGATAA
>NW_012141807.1:1582-2731 GCF_000956105.1 Propithecus coquereli
AATCTTAGAGTGTCTTTAGTCTGGTGCTCCCTCAAATTGCATGATAATTTATCTTTATACTTATGTATCACAGTTTCTTAATAGGGCACTATAGATATTTTGGACTGATGATTCTTTGTTGTGGGGGAATGGACTGTTCTAAAGCATTATAGGATGCTTAGCAGCATCCCTGGCCTCTACCCATGAGGTGCCAGTAGCTCCCTCCATGTTCAGGTATGACACCAAAATTGTCTCCAGATAGTACCACATGTCCCTTGGGGTTAGGGGGCAAAAATGACTCCCAGTTGAGAACCATTGGTATACACCTTACATCTCTAGCTTAAAGAAACTAACAATTTTTTCCAGGAAAATTTTTATTAATGTCATTAGCATTAATTAAGTCAAATTTCTTGGCACTTAGAGGTTACCTACTAAAAGATTTTGAGATCATTCAAGGACACCAATTTGAATAATCCATGTACTTATTGGTTTAATATCACTAATACGGTCAAAGCAGCAACTTCAGACTAATCCAAAGTCTCTCGGGCACTGCTCTGATGCAGCTTAAATAGAGTCGGCTGCCAAAGACTTGGCAGTGCATATGAGAGACCCGAGATAAAAGAGTTATCTATTCTTCCTGTCTTCTGGGAAACGCTGGCTGACCTCCGTGGGTAAAGACCTCTCAGCCTCTTGCCAAATGGTATTTCACAAGAGAATTGAAATTTTAATTCTACCGGAAATATATTAAAATGCTAACTTCATCAAGAGTTCCTGGAACGACTGCTGTCACTAATGACTTACTCCTTGTCCATACTTGGGTCTCCTTGTTAAATATCTGGGGACAGGGGTGCATTTTCCCTCTCTTAGAACTATTTTAAAAACTCATTTCTTTGACAATCGCTTGCAATGTTTAAATACTTGCTGCAACTCCTTTTGTTTTTTACTTAGTTCATTTGACAAACATTTATGGAACATTTCCTATGTAATGTGGTAGCTTTCGTTGTCACACTGATATAAGTACTTCAGATAATAAAATGAAGTAATATTCTTCATAGCATGGATTTCTCTATGTGCTTTGGCAACTAAAACAGCTCAAAGAGTAAATATGAAAAGCATTTTCTTATTTTTAAGAATTGTCATATATAACAGGACAGCTATAATTCGTAGATT
>NW_012141808.1:0-444 GCF_000956105.1 Propithecus coquereli
TATTAAGGGGGTACAAAGGTGTCGGTTACATATATTGCCTTTGCCCCACCTAAGTCAGAGCTTCAAGCGTGTCCATCTCTGAGATGGTGCACATCGCACCCATTAGGTGTGAATATACTCATCCTCTTCTCCCCTTTTCCACCTTCCAGACACCTGATGAATGTTACTACTATATTTGCACATAGGTATTGATCAATTAATATCAGTTTGATGGTGAGTGCTTTTTTTTTTTCATTCCTGTGATACTTCCCTTAGTAGAATGGGCTCCAGCTCTATCCAGGATAATACAAGAGGTGCTACATCACCATTGTTTTTTGTGGTTGAGTAGTACTCCATGGTATACATATATCACATTTTATTAATCCACTCATGCATTGATAGGCACTTGGGTTGTTTCCACATCTTTGCAATTGTGAATTGTGCTGCTATAAACATTCCAGTGCA
>NW_012141808.1:2084-2925 GCF_000956105.1 Propithecus coquereli
TGAAGAGACTGTCTCTTCCTCAATGAATGTTCCTGGCACCTTTTTTGAAAACCAGTTGGCTATAGAAGCATAGATTTATTTTTAGCTTCTCAATTATGTTCTATTGGTCTATGTGTCTTTTTTTTTTATATACCATGCTGTTTTAGTTACTATAGCTTTGTAGTGTATTTTGAAATCCAATAGTTTGATGCCTCCAGATTTTTTCTTTTTGCTCCAGGATTTCTTTGGGTATTCAGGGTCTTTTGTGGTTCCATACAAATTTGGAGATTGTTTATTCTTATTTCTATAATGGATATTGTTGGCATTTTGATAAAAAATTGCATTGAACCTTTAGATTACTTTTGGTAGTACATTCATTTTCACAATATTAATTCTTCCAATCACAACCATAGGATGCTTTCCCCTTTTTGCACACTCTTCAATTACTTTCATCAATGTTTTATAATTTTCTTGGTAGAGATCTTTCATCTCTTTGGGTAAGTTTATTTCTAGGCATTTTTTTTTTTTTGTAGCTTTCATAAATGATATTACTTTCTTGATTTCTTTTTCCACTAGTTCACTGTTGATGTATAAAAATGCTACTGATTTGTGTATGTTAATTTTGAATCCTGTAACTTTACTGAAGTTGTTTATCATTTCTAACAGTTTTTTGGTAGAGTCCAGGTTTTCCAAATATGATATCATGTCACTTGATAACAAGGCTAATTTTACTTCTCCCTTTCCAATTTTGATGTGCTATATTTCTTTCTTTCTTTCTTTCTTTTTTTTTTTTTTTTGCCTAATTGCTCTAGTTAAGACTTCCAGTACTATGTTGAATAAAAGTCATGAAATTGGGCATTCA
>NW_012141809.1:0-320 GCF_000956105.1 Propithecus coquereli
CTAGCTAGTTAGATAAATACAGATAACATAAGTAGACTTAGATGTTATGGATAGACATGGTGGAGGGAATATCAGAAAATGTTTATTCTATCTTACCAAGTATCCTTTTTTGTTTTAACATAAGTTCATTTTATTCACAAATTTCATGGAAAGCTTATTTACTTCTCCAGCTTTATGCTCTGCAGAACACAGAGATAAATATTTTCCTTTATGGATGAAAAAGCTCAGATTTTAGTTTACAGTCATTGGTACTTTGTTTTTTTTAACCACCATCAATCACATTAATGGATAGTTCTTGATCAAAACATCCTAGGAATCTA
>NW_012141809.1:1155-2331 GCF_000956105.1 Propithecus coquereli
CAGACCTCAGCGGGCACTAACAAGAAATGACAGCCTAGTTTGTCATTATAAGAATGTCGCCGTAGCCTGTTCATTATGCCTTCCTTCCTATTATCGAAGAGAACTGGTTGATCTTTATTTCATTTGCTTTAATCAGAAGACTCTTCTAAAATGCTTCTGGTTAATATTTGGTTGGAATGAAGCACTTTATTAAAAATGCTGCATGTTTCCATTTAACATGGCCCACATAGCTGAAAGGGAAATAATGGCATAAGCATAAAATGGCATAATAAATCAAAGGACGCCCTTTTCCTTCTACACATTTCCAAGGTTAGTTTTCATCTTAATAGAACTGCTGATCTGTCAACTGATCAACTGTAGATATGCTTGTGACTTGTTCCCATGGAAAGAGGGATGCCAAAAATAATGAGAAATAACCCTCTGAGTCTTCTCTAAAAGCATTTTTGTTTTGCTGCACAAGCTTTGCGCGCATTGAAAAATCTCTTCCCCTTTTCAAAGTAAAATTTCAATTGATTAAAAATAAAAAGACTTAGCTGGTTCATATTTCTAAGTGCCATGGAACAACCGATCATTGTGGCAAACACTATTTTCGGGATTGATTTAAATTGTAATGAGGGTAACAACACTTGATTAGAAATATCCAGCTCTGTCAGAGACAATAAGGTGTTACCAGCATTTGAAAGATGATAAAACTTATAATCTGAAGCAGGAACCATCTTCATCTAATATCAACAATAATTAGAGACCTCAAGATCACCTCTATCTCTTTTCCAAAGTGAGAGAGAGAGAGAAGAAAAGGTCTTTCTCGCCTTCTCTCTCTCTCTCATACACACACACACACACACACACACACACACTACTCTGGACTACCAGTTACACTTTCACAGATAACAAGAATTTTGAAATCCCTTCACACCCTTGTGACAGCTACATGACAACTCTCATTTAATCTCTGGAAAAAATAAAGAATCTCTAAAGAAGACAAGAAATCCAGGTTGTGACATATCATGTCAACCAGAATAATGTCTTTAATCAGAAGATGGCAGAAAGTAAAGGTATTTCAATCAGTTTTGAAATTGTCTGTACAAATCAGGCAAAAAAAATAATTATATTACTTCCTCTTTAGGTGGAGGTCTCTCCCAACTAACTTCATTTAAAATGTCTGATTGGCTAAGC
>NW_012141810.1:0-677 GCF_000956105.1 Propithecus coquereli
TATCCTTCAACCTGCTGAAATTTGCCTTCTCCCACTATTCTTTTGAAACTACTTATGCTGAAGTCATCTAGGACCTTAGAGTGGAAAGTACAGTGGACTCTGTCTGTATCATAGTATTTGAAACTTCTTCTCTTGTGATATCACTCTGTCTATATGACAGCTCCTTTGCTGATCTCTTGGGACTCTGTTCCTAACCCTCTACTGTCTACTCTCAAGAGGCTTCTAGGGGTAGAGTGCATGAATGGACATCAGGGCATTCATGCAGCCTTTGAAATGGAGTAAAAAATGTTGTTTATATGTGTGTATGTCTATTTTCTTAGGAGGAAAGTCCACAGGTTTATGTATACTTTATTTAAAGGAATATTATGTTCGTCTATGGTTTTAACTATGATGGAGTGATAACACTAAATTCTGTATTTCCAGTCCAGACCTCTGATAGGAAGTCCAAAACTTATATCCCACTTGATGGCCCATAATTCAAACTTTCCAAAACAGAATTTATCATCTTTCCTCTTCCTGTATGCTGTCTCTACATATAGATTCCACTCTTCAACCTCTCCTGAGTGCCCTGATCCTTTCCCCTTCATCTTCACATCGTATGCCATGTTGATTGTATCTTACAAATACAGTCATCTTAAATCCATCCTTTTCTGCTTTTCCCTGCCTTAATTCTGTCC
>NW_012141810.1:2689-3162 GCF_000956105.1 Propithecus coquereli
AAAATCAGCTAGCTAAGAAGTTTATTTATAAATTGGATCATTTTACTTTTCTGATTAAAATTCTCCAGTGTGATGTAGAGAATCCATTTTTCCCCAGTTTTCATATCAATTCCTTGCTGATTTATAGTGTAGTCATGTATGTTTTTAACACTTTATCTTTCTCCCCTCTCCTGATTTATAATCTAACTGCATTTTGCTCAAGATTCTGACCTATATTAGGGGTCAGAAACTAATTTAGTTAACCTGAGCTCAAGAATGAATGGATTTTATACTTTAAAATGTCATTTAAAAAAAAAGACAAAGAATGTGTGGCAGAGTCCGTGTAGCCTGCTAAACCTAAACTATTTTCTACTCTGTTTTTATAGAAAAGTTTTCTGACTCCTATTCTTTGAAATTTATTGAGGCTTGCTTTATAACCTACTATATCTAGACCATTTTTTAACTGTTCCACATGTACTTGAGAAGAATATGTA
>NW_012141811.1:0-1512 GCF_000956105.1 Propithecus coquereli
CACAAGGAACTCCATCCCTTCACTTAAATGATGTAGAAAAACAATCTGAAGCTTAATCTAGGTAAGTGGTAAATTTAGCCAGTTTTCCTTTTGATTCAAAAGATAACAAAGCAAGAAAAGGTCACAAGATGCTAATGATGGGGGCCAGGCACAGTGGCTCACGCCTATTTAATCCCAGCATTCTGGGAGGCTGAGGCGGGTGGATCACTCAAGGTCAGGAGTTCGAGACCAGTCTGAGCAAGAATGAGACCCCTACTAAAAATAAAAAGAAATTACTTGGACAGCTAAAAATACATCGAAAAAATTAGCTGGACATGGTGGCGCGTGCCTGTAGTCCCAGCTACTTGGGAGGCTGAGGCAGAAGGATGGCTTAAGCCCAGGCTCTTGAGGTTGCTGTGAGCTAGGCTGACGCCACGACACTCTACCCCAGGCAACAGAGCAAGATTCTGTCTCAAAAAAAAAAAAAAAAAAGATGCTAATGAATCACAAAATCTCACAGATATACACAACAAGTTTTTATATAGACCAGACCCTTAAAATCTATTTACCAATTGGAAGTTAGAAGTAAGGAAACTGGCAAACACATCCTTCTGTTGACATGCCTGCATTGGTATGGAACCAAACATCCTCCATTCCTAACGATGAAAAGAGAAAGAAAAAACATGTATTTAGAAAATGTCATGTTTTGAGATTTTGCTCAAAGGAGGCAGAGTGGAGGTTTCAAATTACATTCCTGCTTCTTATGTGACTTTTCCTCACTAGAAATTAAAGAAAATAATGGTGTGTTTAAGGGGAGAAAAAAACCTACCTGCAAAATAATTAGGACTTAATACTAAAAGATTACTTGACATAACACTTGGCTAAAAAAGGTTCTAGCTACTGCAAACAGAAGTTGTAGGCAGTAACAACTCCTTTTGGGCCTCCCTGGCTCCTGCCTCTCTCCCGTCATACCCAGGCACTGCTAACTTCTCCTAACATACTTACTCACGCTGAATTTTCTACCTTCTGTTCTTTCTCTTTCCAAACAGAGTACTGACCTTCAAGGTCCAACATCACTGTTTCTCTTTCATCTCCAATAGCACATTCAATAGTGGTTCTTAGAAAGAATCACTCTGAGTGAGCGCTGGTGAAACATACAGATTCCAGAGTCCACCGAGTCAGTTAAGTTTAAGGGTGGGACTAAATGATGTGCCTTTCTGGCTGGGCGACGTGGCTCAAGCCTGTAATCCCAGCACTTTGGGGGCCAAGGCAGGAGGATCATTTGAGGCCAGGAGTTCAAGATCAGCCTAAGCAATACAGTGAAATCCCATCTCTACAAGAAATTTAAAAATTAGCCGGCATGATGGCATGTGCCTGTAGCCCCAGCTATTCAGGAGGCTGAGGCAGGGGGATCACTTGAGCCCAGGAGCTTGGGGTTGCAGTGAGACACGATGATGCGCTAGCCCTGGCAGCAGAGTGAGACCCTGTCTCAAAAAAAAAAAAAAAAAAAAAAAAAAAAAAAAAAAAAAAGAA
>NW_012141811.1:15247-15635 GCF_000956105.1 Propithecus coquereli
CTCAAACTGCACCCTCAGCTCTTGGTTCAGATGGGCTGTCACTAACAGGCTGTCACTATACAAACCACCTTCCCCATGGTTATTCTAACACCTTACACTGCTCTATTTTTCATCAGAGTACCGTCTTCCCCCACCAGAAGGTAACTGAATGAGAACTGGGACTCTGCCCTTTTTTTCACTGCTGTGTGCCTAGAACCTAGAATGGTCCTTGGCACAAAGCAGCGTTCAGCAAATATTTATTAGTATTTGTTAAAGGCCTAAATTAATAAACATATGAAATTCCCAATTTCTAGGTAGGTGCTACTTTAAATATCAGAACCTTGGAATTAGAAGGGAAATGAAGTTACCTGATTCAAATACAGAAATCATTCTTTTTTTTTTTTTTTTT
>NW_012141812.1:0-1998 GCF_000956105.1 Propithecus coquereli
GATTATTTTTTCTTAAAGGGAATCCCCCATGCTATATAAATTTCAGGCTCTACAAAACCTGGGTCCACCCCTGAAGGTTATTTTACATTGATTTTGCCTAACTTATTTAAAGTTGCAATCTCATGTCCAACCCTACCCTTCTCATTAACTAAAATCCTGTCTTCTTTCCCTCATTCTAATAAATTCACAAGGAATCCTCTATATTGTAAAGTTGCTGTTTTTAAAGTTCCATATTATTGTTTAAAAAAAAGAAAATGGATATTCATTTAACTTCTAAAGTAATGTAGAGGCACTCAAGTGCTTGTCCAGAGAAAATATAAGCTTATTGGCAGGAAAGCTTAGAGCTCAGTTGCCTTCTTGACTGAGTCAGAAATGCCTACCCTCCCCAACTCCCATAGCCCACAGACACAAGCTAGCCTTCTCCTGTAGCCTTGCTAACTTCTCCTTGTCCTGCAGGCTCAGTTTAAAGAACAATTCATCTCTGAAGGCTTTCTTAGGTTAGGAGTCCCTGCCATGAATTCACACTGCACCTTAAGTTTAACCCTATGGTGTACTTATCACACCCTGAGATCATGAGCTCTAAAGGGCCAGCATGTGTTATATATGTTACCTCTTATAGTATCTGGCAAAAAATGAGCTCTCAACACATATTTGTTGAATGAATACATGAATGAATGAACAAATACTTTTCTGAATTAGAAGTCAAAATACCCACTTATTACATCTCTGACACTGAGGAGCTTGTTAACATTTGAACAAATCCATAAATTCCCTGGACCTCATTTCCACATACATAGGCATACAGCAAAGATCCCAGGAGGGACCAAGCCCGAGATTATGCTTAGGTTTTCATATATTTGGAGCCAGTCTTTAAGAGAAGGAATGAGGAGCCTACGATCACATCCTAAGCAATGACAAAACAACTGCAGACACCTTAGTTCAAGAGCAGTCGGTTGGTATAGAGGATTGCTGGGGTCTTGAATAGACCTAGGGCTGTCATCTAGGGTCTATGTTGTCTGGCCCAGGTGCCATGGACACACAATATGAACAAGCAAATAAAGTTTGTTTTTCATTTTTTTCCTACTAATTGCTTCACCGGGCTTTGGAATCTCAATATGTCAGCAGCATTAGCATCGGCAACTTGGGCAGAGACAGGATACAGCATTGATGGTGTTGGGAGATGGTGGCTTGGCAGCATTAGGAGCAGGAGCAATAAAGGTTTATTTGCTGGGCACTGGAGACGAGGCAGCCTCTCTTGACTTTATAAAGTGCTAAAGGCACCATCCCAGTGAAACAGAGACGAGAAGAGCAATGACAGACACCCAGTGTCGTAAGAAGATAATTCATGGTGTGCTTATCACAAACAACCCAGACATGTGCAAAACTCTATGGAAGGAGTGTAAGGAAGGGCTCTATGCCTCACAAAAGCAGAGAAATGTGATTCTATTATTATTGTGTAAACCTCTTTTTGCTCCAAGATGTGGTCTGGAATATGTTTTGGGAATTTCTTTGGGATACAAAATTGTAAACAATCATTCTTACCCAAAGGATGTGGTACGTATTCACACCTCAGGTATCGGTAAACTGAACAGATTTAAAAATAAATCTTACCATGGCTATGGAATTTGGGAAGTTAAGTTCAGAACCTATTTCCTCTTTCCCCAGTGCAGTAGAAAGGCTTTGGAATTGGGCTGGTATCCTAACTCTGACACTTAACAGATGAGTTAAATTAGTGAAGTTATTTAACTTTCCTGAACCTCAGCTTCTTTAACTGGATGATGAGGATATACTATCTACTGTACAGTGCCGCCAGGAAGAGATAAGATATGGAAAGCATGTAGGTGAGCTCTCTCTCCATTTATTAATAAAGCTTCTCCCCACACCCCAAGCTACTAGAAGTTTGGTTGAGAGAGGACATAAGGGCAAGAAGAAATAAAGTTTACATGGTTCTAGAAATTGCCTTTTAATATTTATTACATCTTTTTCATGGACTGAAAA
>NW_012141812.1:3093-3391 GCF_000956105.1 Propithecus coquereli
GGTGATTGATATACAAGTGACTGAATAATTCTCTTTATTTTTACTTATCTATATTTTCTAGTTTTCCTACAACAGATATTTATTACTCATGACATAAAACACATGAAAGTTAAAACAAAAAGTATGGTGATCTCAAGATTGTAGTCAAATACACTTTTCTTAAAATTTGTGGCTATTTTCATTGAGTTGCTTTTATGGGCTCTGCTCTTGACTGATATCACCTCATTTAATTATTCTAAAAATATCTACTCATGTTGCCCATTTTACCATTGAGGAGCCAAAGCTCAGAGATTTTAAA
>NW_012141813.1:0-351 GCF_000956105.1 Propithecus coquereli
AAAATACTATTTTAAATCCTTTTTCTGTTGGGCATGGTAGCTTTCACCTGTAATCCCAGCTACCTGGGATGCTAAGATTGGAGGATCACTTGAGGCCAGGAGTCCATGATCAGCTTGGACAACATAGTGAGACCTTGTCTCAAAAAAAAAGAAAGAAAAAAATTAGCCTGGCAAGGTGGTGCATGCCTGTAGGTCCAAAGACTGAGGTGGGAGGATCACTTAAGCCCAAGGAGTTTGAGGCTGCAGCAAGCTATGGTTATACCACCCTGCATTCCAGCCTGGGTGACAGTGAGACTCCATCTCTTAAAAAATAAAACAAAACCTTTACTTTTTAACCATTTTTTCCTTTTT
>NW_012141813.1:3031-3760 GCF_000956105.1 Propithecus coquereli
TGGCCTCCTACTTTCAAACAGCTATTTTCTATTGAAAAGTAATCAGGTTTTTCTTAATAACCGTATACTTTTTTTTCCTTTTAAAACTTAACAAATTATTTGTATGTATTTTGGTACTGGGTGTTTGCTTGGGATAGCATTATTACTATCAAATTTTACTTTCATTTTTAGGGTTTTTTTTTTTGCCGTTTTCTTGAATAGCAATTATATTCCTTTTTTTTTTTCTCATAGTGAGAAGCTTAGTGTGCAAAACAGAGCCGTGAAGGAACTTTCTGTTGAAACATTAGTAAGGGGGTGTCCATTTACTCAGGATTCAATCTCCCCAAACTGTGCCTAACTCTGAGGGATCTTTGCAGAGTCTAATTTGAAAATTAGTTGTCAAAAATTGTAATTCATGTTACTTTGTTGCCATTTCATAGCTACCATTTTATTGTTTCATTAATTTGTTGAGGGTCTTCCTGAAACCAGTAACAGTCATATGTGTTCTTTGGGATGTTGATTTCAGGAGTAAAATTTACCTCTAGGCTTTTTATTCCCCTTTAAACATTTTTTTTCTGTTAAGCTTTTTCCTTCTCCTCAGATTAATACTTTTCCTTTTTGCATCTGTGTCATTATAATTACTTGAATATCCCTAGAGACTTGACCCCATTTGAAGTGATTTTTAAAATTACTTTTTGGTGTACATTAGAATGCAGAATGCATTCCCTGGCTTTGAGTTCAGGGGAGGAT
>NW_012141814.1:0-324 GCF_000956105.1 Propithecus coquereli
TTAAATAACGTGAAACCTTGGGTTTTACAAAAAAAATTACCAAAAGTAGAGAAATTTTTTTAAAGGGATGAATACCCCCCAAAAAGTTTTAACTTTTAATCTCTTGCATTCTGTTTTTGTTTTGTTACTTTCAAATCCATTCATTGGATGTGCTGAAACATGTTCAAATACTGATAATAAATAGGAAGGTCACTTTAAGCTGTTAAATATTATATTTCACACATTTATTTTGAATCTACATAATATGGAGCCCTACTATGGTAGAATTTCTGTGTATTGATCCTAAAAGTCTGACTGGATGCAAAACTCATACTTTTAAAAAGC
>NW_012141814.1:1924-2362 GCF_000956105.1 Propithecus coquereli
ATTATGACAGAGTATTTTAAAGACCCTCATTTAGATTAGGAGGGGCTGGAGGATTATTAGGAAAGGAATCTCTAAAGAAAATTATATAAAGAAACTTATAATAGGACCTGAAGGATGAGTACAAATCAGCAGGAAAAGTGGCAGGAAGGGGGGGGCACTCAAGTTTGCAAGGTGAGGAAGATTGTTTCAGGTGACAGAACAGGATATGAATGGCTCTGAGATGATTTAGAGATAAACCCTTGCACTGACAGGCCTTTAACCATAAGGTTGCCAAGACATATCAATGCGGAAATAATAGTCTTTTCAAAACACAGTGCTGACACAACTGGAGAGACATAATATTACAAGTGATGGCAAGAATATGGAGGTACTGGAACCCTGTGTATGCTGATGGGGTTGTAAAATGGTGCAGCCATTCTGGAAAACAGTTTGATAGTT
>NW_012141814.1:4767-5478 GCF_000956105.1 Propithecus coquereli
CTATATATATAGATAGATAGCTAATTATATGCTATTGTTTAAAACAGCAAATTGCATATAGAGATAGCTATATAGAAAGCATCCTTTCATAGAGCTGCATCACTAAACAGTACTCACTAAATTCAATTTTATGGGCAATTTGTTTAAGAGTGATGTAAATTAAATGTTCATGATGCTGTATGTTCTCTTTGAATATTTTTCTTGACTCTTTTGGTTTTGAACTACATTGTATACAGGCAAATACAGAATATTTTTTTTTAATACTGTCTTACCTCAGGTCATGGATAAATATTAAAAACAAATATTCTAGTTACTGCATAAAGTTATCCAGATCACTGGAGCTTTAAAAATATGGTTTTAAAAGAGTTCTAAAAAGTTATTTAAGTTTTAAATAGATGCAGAATATCTTATTTGCAGCATGTAGATACCAACATATATACGCATATACAAAGCACAAAGTAAAACATATTTATCTTTAATATTTTCTTTTTGTACCTAAAAGCTAACTCAACTGCTAGTGTTAGTACAATGGATAACAAGTTCCTAAGTTACACTTGTATTTTCTTAAAAAAGGCAGAGAGAGAAAATGAAAGGCAAAGAGTAAAGTTAATTTTCTTCAATAAGGACATATAATACAAAAGCACAATAGGCCATGGCAGTGTGTTAAGCAACTATGTTAAGAAAATATTTCCCCCAAATTAAGTTATTATT
>NW_012141814.1:7503-8746 GCF_000956105.1 Propithecus coquereli
TCCAGGCAAACAAAATTTAACATTGAGAGAAAAAAAATTCACAAAACCAAAATTGTTAAATTTAGATCTTTAAGAACAAGATTACCTTTTCTACATTCAAAACTCTAAACCCCCATAATACCTAGAATGATGTGAGGTCTCTACAACCGCTTAAACTTTTATATATGTGAGTCAAACTTAATGTAAGGTGGAAAAACCCTTCATTGTTTGAAACAGTTCATGTCCTTTTTGCTAAAATAAAATGCATGGGGCTATTATTAAGATAACTGATATCCATTTAACTTTATACAGATCTGATTAGGATACTCATTGCTTTGAAATCTTTCTTTCAAACAGCAGAGAGCTTAATAAGAAACCAAAATGAAGACTAATATCATAGTTAAACTGTATGAATAATAAATTCCAACATCTGATTGATGACATTGATATTAATTTCAAATAGTCTATCCTACATTTTTCTCTGGACATAAAGGAAAAGTGACATTTTAGAGTCAATGACATTTATAAATCTATCTCTATCTCTTATCTATATAAGGCAATCTTTCTCTCTCTATATATATATAGATAGATAGCTAATTATATGCTATTGTTTAAAACAGCAAATTGCATATAGAGATAGCTATATAGAAAGCATCCTTTCATAGAGCGGAATCACTAAACAGTACTCACTAAATTCAATTTTATGGTCAATTTGTTTAAGAGTGACGTAAATTAAATGTTCATGATACTGTATGTTCTCTTTGAATATTTTTCTTGACTCTTTTGGTTTTGAACTACATTGTATACAGGCAAATACAGAGTATTTTTTTTTAATACTGTCTTACCTCAGGTCATGGATAAATATTTAAAACAAATATTCTAGTTACTGCATAAAGTTATCCAGATCACTGGAGCTTTAAAAATATGGTTTTAAAAGAGTTCCAAAAAGTTATTTAAGATAAGTTTTAAATAGATGTAGAATATCTTATTTGTAGCATGTAGATACCAACATATATACGCATATACAAAGCACAAAGTAAAACAATTTGTCTTTAATATTTTCTTTTTGTATCTAAAAGCTAACTCAACTGCTAGTGTTAGTACAATGGATAACAAGTTCCTAAGTTACACTTGTATTTTCTTAAAAAAGGCAGAGAAAGAAAATGAAAGGCAAAGAGTAAAGTTAATTTTCTTCAATAAGGACATATAATACAAAAGCACAATAGGCCACGGCAGTGTGTTAAGCAACTATGTTAAGAAAATA
>NW_012141814.1:8796-9223 GCF_000956105.1 Propithecus coquereli
AAGTATTATGACAGAATATTTTAAAGACCCTAATTTAGATTAGGAGGGGCTGAAGGAATTTCTAGAGAAAATTATATAAAGAAACTTATAATAGGACCTGAAGGATGAGTACAAATCAGCAGGAAAAGTGGCAGGAAGGGGGGGCACTCAAGTTTGCAAGATGAGGAAGATTGTTTCAGGTGACAGAACAGCATATGAATGGCTTTGAGATGATTCAGAGATAAACCCTTGCACTGACAGTCATTTAACCGTAAGGTTGCCAAGACATATCAATGGGGAAATAATAGTCTTTTCAAAACACGGTGCTGGGACAACTGGAGAGACATAATATAACAAGTGATGGCAAGAATATGGAGGTACTGGAACCCTGTGTATGCTGATGGGGTTGTAAAATGGTGCAGCCATTCTGGAAAACAGTTTGATAGTT
>NW_012141814.1:11873-12211 GCF_000956105.1 Propithecus coquereli
TTTTGCCAATATGCCTCAGAAGTGCCACCTCTGTGGCCTGTACGCAAGGGAAGGAAGTCCTATATTAAAGGTGAATGGATTTCATGGTGTCTAAGGGGAAACACAAAATTAGTTTCACTTACATGATGGCTAGGATTTATATGACTAATAACACCAAATACTGGGTATGTTCAACGTTAAAATGGCTTCCATGGGATATACTTCAAAATTAATAATACACTACTTTTAATATTATTCCTATGTTAAAATAAACTACATTCTATATAATCTCTTAAAACAAGACAAAAACGAGCAGAAATTTTGGAAGTAGGGTTATTTATAACTAGGAAATGCTTACA
>NW_012141814.1:15384-16482 GCF_000956105.1 Propithecus coquereli
TGCTTTTAATATGGGGCTTCCCAGTCCACGTGATTCAATCTGACTGCAACACAGATGTGAACTGCATGGAATCTCTTCATTTTCTCTCAAAAAGAGTTTTATACTCTTTTAACAAAAGCTGAATTCCTACTTGGAATGATAAAATTTTATAAGATTTAATGTGGAAAATGTGGAAATAACAAGGTTAGCCTGAAAAAAAAATTAACGGCAGATTGATCTTAGTTTGTAAAAATTCATTTTGGTTCCTATGGAACATTTAATTTTAAAAGAAACTATATTCTAACGGTTGACTTAGCTATAAGATATAGACCCAAATAGCTGAAAAATTGAATTTAGATAGGATTAGTCATAAAATGTAGCTTCAAATAACCAAACAAACTGAATTTAGATAGAATTACTTTAAAATGATATTTAAATACAGATTAATGTTTTAGTTCTAATGCTGTTAAACTGCTCTCTCACATAGTAACAAAAGAGATGTAAAGGCTGAAGACTCTTCTTTGTGCAGGAAAGGATAACCATATTATTAGCAAAAAAGGTTGCTTTTCTGTTTAAAATCGGTCAAACACTAATTCAACTAAGAATCGTTATTTGGATGCAGATTAAACGGAGATGTGCTGGAATCACCGTGCTGGAGATCAGACCTCCATGGAAACTGCTTCTGGCACAGGTCCATGTTAGGCAACTCTAGGGTTAGGAGTTAAGTTTTGATATAGGCTCTGAAGAAGCATGAATAGCTTAAGACCTAAGGTGACCTTATAAATAGTTACAATGTATTGATCACTACATATTGACTCAAAGGCTACTAGAAGATAAGCCAAATTTCCACTGTTTTCTCAGGGACAAGAACGTAGAAAAGTCCCCAGAGTAGGGTGATCATTCCTGAATCCTTCTTGATGAGGTGCTACTATTCATTTAAAAAAATTAACTAGAGTTCTAGAAGAAGTTTTAAAAGTTTCATTTATAAGTTTTAAAAGAGGCTGATTTAAAACGAGAGAGAAGTGCAGAGTAATGAAATATTTCATTATTTGCAAGCTTTTTAGAACCCATTCTTAAAAAACAGATTTGAAGACTGATGAAGGACAGTATTTCAGGAGA
>NW_012141814.1:18952-19666 GCF_000956105.1 Propithecus coquereli
TGAAAAAAATTCTTTTATTATTTTACTTAATTTAAAACCTAAGAGCACAGGATTTGGGAATAGGGAATATACAACTTCTTTTCCTCCCTTTCCTCTTCCCAGCCACATGTTCAGGGTAACTAAAATCCCTGGCCTTTATCCTTCAAAAGCATACTCTGAAATGTTTATACAATTACTTTTAGGACTTTGCTAGAAATACCCATTTCTGATATCTGAGTATCGCAATGGCCTCACGTCTGAATGTGCAGTGATCACAGTTCTCCGTTCTGAGACCAGTTTACATAGCCACAGCCTCAACTGGTCCGAGGTGAATGGCAAATAAAGATTTCTTATGTACCTACAGATAAAAGCTGGTATCCCAAATATTATATGGAAATTGTGAGATCGTCAGGAAAAGGAAGTATGGCTTGATGAACCATAATCTCAACCTCGTGAGGCCTTTTCATAAAGCCAGAGCCCCTCTCTTCTCATGCCTCCCAGTTCTAGCTAGTCTGGAGGAAGCAGGACTTAGCTAGGAGGTAACAAAGAAGCTCTTACCTACACTAGTCATCCAGACAACTAATCTTTCAGCCAGGCTAGAAACTGATGTTGAATGCCTGAAACTAAACCTATAAGAGAATAAAACACTAAGTTATTAAACAGAACAGTAAAACATAATATTGTTTTAAATTTTTAATATAAAAGCACAATCTGAATAAAGTCACCTGTTTTCCT
>NW_012141814.1:19716-20459 GCF_000956105.1 Propithecus coquereli
TAATTAAGTTGTAATATAGTCAGTGTATTAATAATATGACTACATAACATGAAAATGAATGAATTATTGCTACATAAGGATGAAACTTTAAAAAAATAATGTTGGGCCAGGCATGGTGGCTGATGTCTATAATCCCGGCACTTTGGGAGGCCAAGGTGGGAGGATCACTTAAGGCAAGGAGTTTAAGCCCAGCCTGGGCAACATAGCGAGATCCCTCCTCTACCAAAAATTAAAAATTTGTCAGGTGTGATGGTGCATGCCTGTAGTTCCAGCTACTCAGAAAGCTAAGGCAGGAGGCAGGAAGGCAGGAGGATCGCTTGAGCTCAAGAGTTTAAGGTTGCAGTGAGCTATGATGACACCACTGCAGCAAGACCCCCATTTCAAAAAAAAAAAAAAAAAAAACCCGAAAAAAAAAAAAAAAAAAAGTTGAGTAAAAGAAAAAGAACACATATTTATATATTTACATAAAATTCAAAAACAAACAAAACTAAGCAACATATAAAGATGTAAAACTATGAAGAAAAAAGGGAAGGTAACACAAAATGTAAATAGGTAAGGCAGTGGTTATCTATAGCGTTTGTGGGAGGAGGTGTGTAGGAGAAAGGGACCATCCAAGAGCAGATATACAGGGGCCTTCTACGACACCACTAATATTCTGTTTTTAAGGGTGAATGACCTGTACATCAATATTCACTTTAGTATTACTCTCCAAACTAAACATATACATTTAATACAATCTTTTG
>NW_012141815.1:0-475 GCF_000956105.1 Propithecus coquereli
AATGTTGATAACAATAAGAACATTTAAACTATTTACTCACTAACATGAAGTTAATGCAACATTGCACCCTTATATTTTTAACTGTTATTTAATTTCTGAATGCTAGGCCAAATAATTCCCACAACAAAATAAAGTCCATGTTGTTATTGCTTTTCTTTGTATATTAGACAATACATTTTAGGAAATATCTTTCTCATCTTGGCATAAAAACAGGTTTTAAAACCTATAAGAATTGAAAAATCAAATATATTCTAAGGTAAAATACTGAAGAGAAATCACAGTCTTTGGTGTCTTTTGAAGTCAATGTTAGCAAATCAGAGTTCCAATGGACTTCAGAGTCCATTGGTCAAATTTTCTCATTGCAGAAATGAATGGATGCCTTGCACATTTACTAAATTATTTTTCCTAGGTTACATATTCAGAATTAGAATTCCAGTGACCACTGTCCTTTGAATTGTCAGACTGCATCTCAATG
>NW_012141815.1:8860-9776 GCF_000956105.1 Propithecus coquereli
ATACATATATCTCATTATGACATTCTAATTAGGATTCATTTTACAGATGAGAAACTAAGGCTCAGAGAAGCTACATATTTTTCCCTACATCACAGAGCTGCTACTGTAGCAGGGTCTGACCACATTCTAATTCAGCTTGCTCTCAGTAAAACTTCAAAATACAGCTGTAATTAATTCCAACAGAGTCATGTTTGTGCCTAGAGTAATTAGATCAGGAAGTTTCTTTAAAACTGAAATATTTTATAGAGAACCTCTTTCTCTTACGGTGATTTTTTTCACAATAGCCACAGAGTTCATGACATTATAATAGGTCCTAGGAGTGCTTATTAAAAAAAAATCAGACATGCTAGTTAATCACTCTTTAAAAATAAATTCCTTTTATTATTTTGGATTTCAGTCTTCTAACATTAAGTAAAGCAGGTCAGCAGATTTTAAAAGTTCATAGTTTTTTTCCTATTCTTCCAAGTTTCTGACAACTAAGAACTCATGAAGGTCATTTAAAATGCCTAGTCTGTGCTAAAAAGAGTTTTTAGGGAAGCTTCATCTTGTGGAGTTTGGCTATCATTCCTGATTATATCTCTTGATGAAACTTTAGTTAAGGCATTTTGTATTTCAGGTTGTCCAATAAAATTAAGTTGTGTCTTTTTAATTAAGAAAGGGATTTGTATCTCAGCAGTTTATCAATCTGTGATTTTATTATAAAACTTAAAGCTTTACTAGTTGGTAAAGATAAGAGATGGCTGGAAGACAGGCAGACTTCCAGATTGAGAGCTTTCTGGACAAGGCTGTAAATCACATCTCAAAATCAGTCCCTGCTTAGCAAACTTAGAGCAGCATGCCTTGAGAACTATTTCCAAAAGTGAAGAGTTCATGTGTTTACACTGGACTTTGTTATGAACAAAGAAAATACTATATA
>NW_012141816.1:0-858 GCF_000956105.1 Propithecus coquereli
ATGTAATCTTAACTTCTTAAATCTTCCAAAACCAAAATTTGTATTGAGCTATTTCTTTTATAAACTAGTGAGTTTTTAATTATTGTACCTGGCACATGGCTGAAATTTTTAAATGAAAGCTATAAGATCTTTGCATCTGTCATTTATGTATGTACATACATTTGTATGTTACACGTATGTGGTATGTGGTATTTTTTTCTGCCTCTGAATGGTATTACCAAATTCATTTATAAAATCCCTTGAAGAAATTCTGTTCAAATTGGCCTGGTACAGTGGCTCATGCCTGTAATCCTAGGACTCTGGGAGGCCGAGGCGGAAGGATTGCTTGAGGTAATGAGTTCAAGACCAGCCTGAGCAAGAGCAAGACCCCATTTCTACTAAAAATAGAAAAATTTGCTGGGCAACTAAAAATAGAAAAAATTAACTGGGCATGGTGGTGCACGCCTGTAGTCCTAGTTACTCGGGAGGCTGAGGCAGGAGGATTGCTTGAGCCCAGGAGTTTGAGGTTGCTGTGAGCTAGGCCAACGCCACAGCACTCTAGCCTAGGCAACAGCGCAAGACTCTGCCTTGGAAGAAAACGAACTTGATATCCTGCATACAAAGTTGCCTTACAGATGAGTAAGTAATGGCATTTTCTGGCAGGCCCAGGAACCTCAGGATATTTGGGGAATTTCAAAAAGAGAGGAACTTTGTTGGGGGCTGGACACACTTGAATCTCTGTTTGTTGCTCAGAATGTATGTTATTTATAATAATAACAAATATCAGCTACCAGATATTGAAAGCTTTGTATATGCCAGAAACTGGGCTAAGCACTTGATACATATTTATCTATAATTATCTCAATTAATCCTCACAAC
>NW_012141816.1:3353-3957 GCF_000956105.1 Propithecus coquereli
CCCGCCTCGGCCTCCCAGAGTGCTAAGATTACAGGCGTGAGCCACAGCGATGGCCCCTCAGGTTCATTATTACCTTCAGGCTTTGGCACAGTTTGTTTCCTCTGCCTGGATCACACCCCATTCCCTGTCCTCACTCACATACATCTTACAGGTAACAGCCAAAATGTATTTCCCTGAAAAGACTTTCCTGATCACTGATCTCTAGATCAATGGCTCTCAAACTTTAGTGCATGTAAAAATCACTGTGAAGAGCCAGGCACAGTGGCTCATGCTTGGAATCCCAGCTACTCAGAAGGCTGAGGCAGGAGGATCACTTCGAGCCAGGAGTTTGAGGCCAGCCTGGACAACATAGCCAGACCTCCATCTCTAAAAATAAAAAATTAACCAGGCATGGACGTGCACACCGGTAGTTCCAGCTACTTGGGAGGCTCGCTTAAGCCCAGGATTTTTTTTTTTCTTTTGAGACAGAGTCTCACTGTGTTGCCCAGGCTAGAGTGCCGTGGCGTCCTCCTAGCTCACAGCAACCTCAAACTCCTGGGCTCAAGTGATCCTCTTGCCTGAGCCTCCCAAGTAGCTGGGACTACAGGCATGCGCCACCATGCCC
>NW_012141817.1:0-510 GCF_000956105.1 Propithecus coquereli
GCTGATCTCATAAAATAATTAGGAAGGATTTTCTCCTCTTCTATTTCCTGGAAGAGACTTCGTAGAATTGCTGTTAATTTTATTTACATGTTGGGTAGAATTCACCAATGAAACCATTGGGGCCTAGAGGCTTCTTTTTCACAACATTTTTTAACTATGAATTCAATTTCTTTAATTTTTACTAAGACATGCTATTCATTTCATATTATATGATTATTGGTAGTATTCAAGGAATTGCTTCATTTCAGCTAAGTTATCAAAGTATGTATGTAAAGTTGTTCATAGTTTCCCTCTAATCCTTTTGATTTCTGAGAGGCTGTAGTGCTTTTCCCTCTTTCATTCCCAATTTTAGTAATTTGTGTCTTTCCATTTTGTCTTTGAAAACTTGTAAGAACTTTATCAATTGTCTTTTCAAAGAACAAGCTTTGGTTTTCATGTATTTTTCTCTATTATATTTCTATTTTTATTGATTTCTGTTCTGATATTTATTATTTTCTGGTTGCTTTGGGT
>NW_012141817.1:3380-4390 GCF_000956105.1 Propithecus coquereli
TTATTTTGATCATTGTATTTTTCAATTCTAAAATTTTCATTTGTTTCTTCTTTTTATCTTTTATTTCTTTACTGAAACCTGCTGTTTTACAATTTGTTTCAAAAGGGTTTGTGATTACTTGCTTGGGAATTTTTATAACAGCTGCTTTAAAGTTTGTGCCAGATAATTCCAACATCTGTGTCATTTTGCTGTTGGCATCTGCTGATTGTCTTTGCTCATGCAAGTTATATTTCTTTTTTTCTTCATATGCTGAAAAATTTTGGATAATTTCCTAGACATTTTGAATATTATGTTATGAGATTCTGGATCTTGTTCAAATCCTATGGAGAATGTTGATATTTTTGTTTTAGCATGTGATACACTTTGTTATGTTTGGGATGCAATTTTCAATGCACCTTCTGTTCGCTGTGGTTCCAATGTCAGTTTAGTCTTCAAAGCCTTTGCAGCGCTGCTCAGATATATTCCATTCACTGGCCATTCTGGCACCTGGATTCTCATCTGTCTGCTAGTTCAGTTCTCAGAGTCTTTTCTATGCTAATTAGCATCAAATCCATGCATGAACAACTGGGGCTGAGTCCAAAAGTTCATAAAGAACTTTCTGAGTCTGCTTTCCCAAGCCTTCCTTATTCATGACCTCCCTGGTACTTTCTGGTTTTCTGGGGCTTCCTTTCTTCATTCTCCAGCCAGAAAGCTGGGGTTTAGTTATCCTTCTCTGCTACACATGCCTCCAGGGACATGAGTAGCATGAGGAAAAAGAGTTAAACTTGCTGCCAGTTTTATAGTACTTTGAATTCTGATATCCTTCCCCAATCTATCTGCCACTATTTATTTTTTAGTCCTCAAGTAGCTTCTCCTGAACTCTGTCCAGGACTTACGGCTGCATTCAATGAGAGAGATGGGGGAAGTCATCTACTCTGTCATCCAGAACAAGAACCCATAGTCTATGTCTTTAGAAAGAGTTATCTACTTTTGGATATTTTACTTTTGGGTTTTTTGGGTTTTTTTTTTTT
>NW_012141818.1:0-715 GCF_000956105.1 Propithecus coquereli
TATTTCTTCTTTGATTTTAAATGGTGTAACTCAAAGGTTGGCTACTATCGCCTCACAGGCCAAACCCAGCCTGATTTTGTTTGTAAATCAAGTTTTATTAGTAGAAAGCCACTTCTACTCATTTGTGTGTTGTCCGCAACTACTTTTGCGTTACAATGGCAGAGACAGAGTTGCCTACAAAACCAAAAATATTTGCTATCTAGTTCTTTACAGAAAAAGTTTGCCAACCCTGGTTTTATGTATTATTTGGGGCTTTTTTTCCCCCTAAAAGTTGCAGTCTAAACCAACATTTTAATGAAAAAAACTTCCATTTTTCTGAAGAAAGGCAGATCTTTTTACTCCTGAATAAAATTAAGAGATTTCTTTACATATCTTTCCCTAAACCATTAAAATCCCGCTGGCATCTAGTGCCCAGATCTTGGTTTAAAATACTATTCTCTAATAAAGGGAACTAGAGCTCTTTGGAGAAATGGCTGATTCTAGGACTGAGAAAGAAAACACAAGATAAGCCTAGAGCATCCTGTAGTTCCAGGAGTAAAGAAGTTCTCAAAAAGAATTCAAAACCACAGCAATGTGAGTTCATCAAAGGGACACAGGAACTAACTGCAAGAGCTCCCAATGGCCAAACCTGGAATAATTTGAGCAACAAAATACATAAGAACAGTAATACAATAAATAATCACAACTCCAACTGATCTAAATAAATCATTAAATA
>NW_012141818.1:6408-6773 GCF_000956105.1 Propithecus coquereli
TCAAAAGTCAACAAGTCACAAATTTGATAATATTTTAATGTGACTATTTTCACGCTGACTACAATTCCAAGTCTTACTGGCGAGATTAACTCATTGCTAAATAACAATAATTATCACCATTTATTCAGCCCTGCTATGTTGCATTTACCATCCTAACAGTTTTACATAGATCAGAGTATTTAATCAGTATTTCAGTCCTGGGAAGCAAGTATCATTATACTAATTTTACAGAGGGGCAAATAGCCCAAAGTCACACAAGCAGAAAGGGACAAATGTCCATCTGTATTTAATCCTGGGTTTGTTTTCCCCCAAAATTTGGCTTTCAGGGCTCCAGAGTTCAAAGCAGACTTTATAATCAAATAGTA
>NW_012141819.1:0-1116 GCF_000956105.1 Propithecus coquereli
GCATGCTTAAAACCAGAATCTCATTCTATAAAGTTAATAGAAAAAAAAATGTTGATTAGAAGAAGACTACTGATTGAGAATAAAGTGGAAATTTTTACATATTGCTAATTAGATTTTAATGAAGTAAGAAGAAGAGTATTGTAAATAGCACTCTATAAAACTCCTGAAATAAACTTACAGTGTGTTTTCTTTTAGAATTAGGAGAGTTGATTTTTTTTTTTTTTTAAGTCTAACTGGCTTTGTACAATGTTTTCAAGAAAGCAATATGGTGAAAGAAAAGAGGTTGGATAACATGTTTTGCTAGCTGGCTTCTAGTTCTTTGAGTTCTGTGAATCTACTGTTTCCTCCTTTTGCCTCAAAGAGAAGAAAGAAAAAACCTGCATCCATTCAAGCAGTTTCATTCAGCAAATGTTACTGCACCACAAGCTCGTCTCAAATTAAAAATCTTGATCTTGGTCTTTGACATCTTTATTTTTAACTGGGACTGAATAACCTGTTTTGCCACTCAAAATAAAAGCCAGTGTCTCCTCTTTCTCATTAATAAATGTGATCTTTTTGCTTGATTAACTAATTATGTCACCTGCAACTTACATGAAGCAGGTAGAAGAGTCTTCCAGTCTGCCAGAGCAGTGCTTCCAAACTGGTTGCCTATACAAATTACCTGGGACCCTGATCAATTGCAGATTCTGATCCAGTGAGTCTGACTCCAGCCTGAAGTTCCGCCTTTCTGTCAAGCCCTCAAAGAAAGCTGATACTACAGGGTTTAGGATCCCTCTTTGAGCAGCAAGGTCTAGAGAATTAAAAATTAGATGAGTGTAAACATGGACTATTGTAAATAATATTAGAGAACTGTAGGAAAAACTTAATTTTTAAAAAGTGATATGCTTAACCTGTTCAGAATAAAAACTGCTAGGATCCTAGAAATTCCTGGAACTGCCTTACCTGTGAGGAACATGACGTTAAGATGCCCACTTATTTATCAGTACATGAATTTTCTCCTTCTCAAATCAGTTTACTAATTTTCTTCCAAGAAGCCTAGCACATTTTTTTTCTGAATGAGGGCAAACAGCAGTTACAGCTGCTATTTGGACAAATGCATTGGAGAATAAAAAGACT
>NW_012141819.1:3526-3861 GCF_000956105.1 Propithecus coquereli
ATTAAAGAGTTTTAGTTAGAAGTTCCAAATTTTTATCACAAAAAGAGATCCAGCAGGCCCAGACATTTTTGCTGTTGAGTTCTACCAAATGTTTTCAAGGAATAGTTACAAAAGTATGCCAGAATACATAAAGAAGGAACATTTGCTAGTTCATTTTATGAGACCAGTACAACCTTGATACCAATGTTATACAAGAAATACATAAGAAAGGAAAATTATAGGCCAACTTCCCTCATGAAAATAATGGCAAAAATTTTAAATTGAAATTAGCAAACTAAGTTTAGCAATCTATTAAAAAGATAATATATTATGAAAATTGGGTTTGTTCCATGAAT
>NW_012141820.1:0-1166 GCF_000956105.1 Propithecus coquereli
TTACCATATTAGTCTTAATTTACTGACAGTTTTATCAGAGGAATTTTGGATTTTGTTAAGTGTTTTATATGTGTCTGTGGAGATCATCATATGGCTTTTCTTTTTTAAGTTAATTTACATATGAATTACATTGATTTTGAATGTTAAACCTCAGTTGTAATGAATTTGATTTACAAAATTTTATTTATAACTTTTGCTTCTGTGTTCATGAGGGTTTCTTTTCTGTTTCTTTTTCTTGTCATGTCTTTGTCTGGTTTTGGTATCAGGATAATGCTGGCGTGGTCTCATAGAATGAATTGGGAACTATTTCATACTCTCTAATTTTTGAAAAAATATTTGTTTAGAATTGGTATTATTTCTTCCTTAAAGATTTTGTAGAATTTACCAAAGAGGATAATTGGGCCTGAACTTTTTGTTATGGGAAGGTTTTAAACTAAAAATTGGATGTCTTCAATAGATGTAAAACTATTTTAGTTATCCATTTCTTCTTGAATGAATTTTTGAGGTTTTTGTCTTTCATGAATTTGTCCATTTCATCTAATCTGTCAATTTTATTGGCATAAAGTTGTGCAAATATCTCTCTATTTTATTTTATTTCAGGAAATTATGGGGGTACAAACATGTTGTTTACATATTATGACTTTTCCACGTCCTAACCATGATTTGAGACGTGCCCTTCCCCCCTACAACTCTCACCACGTCCATTCTTTGTGAGTTTACCCACCCCAACCCCCCTATCCCCAAAGAATATTACTGCTGTGTGAGCACCTTAGTGTTGATCAGTCAGTGCCAGTTTGACAGTGAGTACATGTGGTGCCTATTCTTCCATTCTTGTGATACCTCATTTCAGAGGATGGGCTCAAGCTCTATCCGGGAAAATTAAGAGGTGCTAGATCACCATCGTTTTTTATAATTGAGCAGTATTCCATTGTATACATATACCACATTTTATTAATCCACTCATAGATTGACGGGCACTTGGGTTGTTTCCACATCCTTGTTATAGTGAATTGTGCTGCCATAAACATTCGAGTGCAGATGTCTTTATTATAGAATGACTTTTGTTTCTTTGGGTAGATGCCTAATAGTGCTATTGCTTGATCAAATGGTAGTTCTACTTGTAGCTCTTTGAGGTATCTCCAAATTCTTTTCCACAGAGGTTGCAC
>NW_012141820.1:2476-2857 GCF_000956105.1 Propithecus coquereli
TTATAAGCATATTACTTAGTTTCCAAATATTTGGGGGATTTTCCAGAGTTCTTTCTGTTATTGATTTCTAACAATTTCATTATAGTCAAAAACATACTTTATATAACTTGAATCATTTTAAACTTATTTGAGTTTGTGTTATAGCCCAGAATATGGTCTATCTTTGTAAAAATATTTGGTGTGCAGTTGAGAAGAATGTGTATACTGTTGCTTTGGGGGCAATTTTTCTATAAATGTCAATTACATGAAGTTGGTTGACAATATTATTTCAATACTCTATCTCCATATGCTTATTGATTTTCTATTTGTTCATCAATTATTGAGACAGAGGTATGAAAATCTCCAAGTATAATTGTGTATTTTTTTTTAGTTCTCCTTTTT
>NW_012141821.1:0-1508 GCF_000956105.1 Propithecus coquereli
CAGAGAGAAAAATATTAACATGTCATGAAGAGCTTCCGCAATGAAAGACATTTTGTTTTTCTCACCTGGACAATTTGAAAACTTAGTTAAAACTACTTCTGCCTTCCAATGAGAATTTTAAAAATTACAAACATGATTTTTTAAAAAGATTGAGTTTCCAAGAAGGAAATGAGATTAATCCAGAAACTCCATGTTTTCCTAAATTGGATTGAAACCTATATTCAAAAATTCTTCTAGAATGTCTTAGGTTTCAGATGGATTCAAACGGAGTCTTTTTTCAAAGATCAGTAAGTGCACTAGGAGAGGGAGGGCCTCTCTCCTTCTAAGATTGCAAGTGTTAAAAACCACATGTAGAAAGTACCTACCTAAAATGAAGCCAAACCAAATAAAAGCAGAGCCAAGGAAGCTGAGTCACAATGTGATCATTTGTACCTCTTCGTTTAGCTCTGCCTGAAGTAGGATCGGAACTTGGGTAAGGAAAGTGAGGCATTCATCTTGGAAGGAAAAGTTAAGGGGATGCAAAAAAACCTCAGCAACTAAGAAGATAACATTTTCAATAATATTTTTTAAAATCAAAATTAATGCAAAAAATGAACAAATTATCAAAATGTAAAATAAATACATTATGATTGTGTTGTTAGTCTAATAGAATAGCAGGGAATACTTTATAGGAATAGAGAATCAGAGAGGGGGGAAAAGGATTCTTTGATTCCTTATTGATCACTTACAATATGGTAGGAACCAGTCTAGGCATAGAAGATACAGCAGTGGTCAAAATATTATGGTATTATTCTCTGGTGGAGTAAGTAGAAAACGTGTTAAATAAGTAAAATGCATTGGATGTTAATTATAATTTCTAAGAGCAGGAAAGAGGAATAAGAAGTGCTATGCAAATTTTGATAAGGTCACCCAGAAAGTCTTCTCTGAGAAGTTGCCATTTAAGTAAAGACCTGAGAGAGAGAAGGGAGTAGCCTTGCAGAACAAAAGCTTTTCAGGACAAAGGGAATACCAGGGTCAAAGGCCTAAGGTAGGAGTATGCATGGCCTATTCCAAGAACGCAAGGAAGCCAGCATGGCTGGAGCAGGTGAGTTGTCTAGGGACAAGAGTAGCTATTGTACCTCACTATTTCATCCCTCTCTAGCTGTTTTTTTTGGTTAGAAAAAGAAGGGATAATAAGTTGATGTTTCAGTGGGCCAGGGACTATACTCCTAGGTTGTGAGACAGGGTCTGTACCCAGCCTCATAAGGGAGCTTAGGGATAATGTTCCACAAATCCATCTCCACGTCCCATCAAACTGTCATTGAGAGCTGCATCAACAAACTCTATTTTTTTTTTTTTTATTTCAGCAAGTTATGGGTGTACAGATGTCTAGGTTACGTGTGTTGCCCTTGGTTTCCCCCCCGCCCCCGAAGTCCGTGTTTCAAATACGTCCATCCTTCGGGTAGTGAGCATTGCACTCCTTGTGTATACAAATACCCGTCCCCTCCTCCCTCCTCCCCCCTCCTCCC
>NW_012141821.1:13303-13683 GCF_000956105.1 Propithecus coquereli
AAATGTAGGCAAAGCAAATATTCTCCTTTATATAAAAATAAAAGCATGGATATTTGAACTTTATATCAACCAATAATTGCAGGTATAGTGCTGCAACACTTAGCAAATCAGTAAAGTTAGTGCATCTTTTCTTTTCTTCTTTCATAATTTATTTTCTGGAATCAGTGCTAATAAGCAACTAATTTTCAAAAGTAAATTGATTTGAAAAATAATAAAAAATGTTGGAACTAGATGTTCTACAAACTGGCTAATAATGTGCAATAGATAAGTTTCAAAAAACTGTGAACAAATTCAAATTTTAGAAAAGGAATCATATTAGATACATTAATGGTATTTAGCAGTGCAGGTACTTTAGAGTGATCCTATAAAGCTAATAGATT
>NW_012141822.1:0-1439 GCF_000956105.1 Propithecus coquereli
AAGAATTTAATTTAAACCAACAGAACCGGTAGTGTCTCGGCTGATCCCTTGTGTAACTGCGTTAGTGAACACAAATATACATGGACAGGCTTTGGATATTCTGTGATTCTTACAATTATCTAGTTCAAAGGAAAGCAAACTGATTACCATATGCATGAAACTGAGAAAGTTCTGTACTGTTTCAGCAGTAGGAGAAAACGTAGTTTTGAAATATGAACATCTCACTACTTTTATTTGATGTGTTTTCAGTGCTTATACAGAGAAAATGATCGCCAAAACATGACATGTAGAAGCATATTGAATACGTGTTTTTCTTCTCGAGTTACCGTGTTCAAACTTTGACCTAGAGTAATGCCAGCAGCCATAACCCCTGCAATACTCTGCGCAGCCAAGTGATCGAATGCTAAGAAATAAAGGGCTCACAGTCTTTTTTTTATATTTGGTGGTCACAATATACATAAAATAATTATCATGTCTAGTGTTATATTGAGCTGCAAAGAGTTTTTCTTTTAAATAATATTTTTCATAGAAGAAGCTCTCTATATAAAATAGATAAAAAGCAGAAATGTCTCTGGTTAAAATGCGGGTTAGATACCTGAAATCCTGAGCTTGTACCCTTTCTGTAAGTCCCTGGAAATAGTCCTTGAAATGATCCTGGGTAATCTAAGGACTCAAAAAAACATACTTTGAAAACAATTTGTAGGATGCACTACTCTTTTTTACACACTTTCACATTATTTTATTTTAGCCTCATAAAAACCCTGTGATGTAGATCTTACCCTCGTCTTACAGGCTGAGAAACCAAGATTCAAAAGGGAAATATTTTCCAAGATCACTCAGTTTAAAAGTAGCAGCTTCTGGACTCAAATCTTCTTGCTCTAAAGCAGGATTTCTTAACTTTGGCACTACTGATGTTTTCAGCGGGATAATTCTTTTTTCTGCAGAGCTATCTGCACATCATAGCATGTTAATAGCATCTTTGACCTGTACCCACCAGAAACCAGTAGTATATATATCATACCAGTCATGACAATCAAAAGTATCTCCACACTTTCTGGAGAATGGGCACACCTGTAGCTCTGACTCGGGCAGTGCAAAGGCAATATATGTAACCAAAGAGTTGGTACCCCTGTAGTATTCTGAAATTGAAAAAAAAAGTATCTCCAGACATTAGCAAAGGTCCCATGGAGTGCAGGGTGGGGGTGGAGAGTGGACAAAATGGCCCCATGCTGAGAACCATGGCCCTAAGGCCAGGATGCATACCCCGGTGTTCATAGATCCCCAAAAGAGTACATGGATAGGATTCTAGGGGTCCTTGAACTCAGATTTACATGTTTATTTTCACTAACCTCTAGTAGAAATTTAACATTTCTTTCCATAATTAATGTAAGCAACAGACTCTAGTGGTATTATCAGTACTTGTGACTTATAACCAATAG
>NW_012141822.1:14489-14864 GCF_000956105.1 Propithecus coquereli
ACCAATATAAAATAAGCATATATGAAAGATTTTATTTAACTCATTAAGTAATACAGAAACTAGGAAGATGGTACAACCAGATAAAAGGAAGATTCAGAGATGTTCAGCAAGATAAAAACAGAAAGGTGGTTATGGGATTTGACAATTTGACAGTCAGTGGTGACTTCTGCATAGAGAAGGTTGAGTGCAGTGATTGAGCTCTGTGTTATAGGAGAGACATGTAAATACTCTTCCAAGAAAGGAAAGAAAGAGGAAAGGCAGTAGCTGGAATAGGAAGCATGGTCAAGGGAAGAGTCCCGATATTACTGTTTGGGTTTTTTGTTTGTTTGCATATATGCCTGTTTTGCAAAGCCAAAACCTGTTTAGAGTTTAAAA
>NW_012141823.1:0-1300 GCF_000956105.1 Propithecus coquereli
GCATTTTATTTATTAATAAAATAAAGTTAAAAGGACTTAGTTGAATCCAAACTATATTTTATTTTCAGGTTGGTTGCCAGATTATTGAATTTAATCAGATTATTATTTTCTTCAAGTGGACTTATGTGTATAGCCCACTTCAGCACAAAATTTGAATAATTATCAAGTTAAATAAGTAGACAAGTGCTGTGAGGTAAAACAGAGTTGAGTGTCTAAATTATCTGGTGTGATCACACCCGCTGACTACCAAGTTCTTTTCTTTGCGTGAATGATTAGACAGCATGTCCTTAAAACTGAATAGTGCTAAATAAAACGGACTTTTGGGTTTCTTTTTGGCAAATGTAATTTAAACTAGATAATTTAGTACTGAACAAAAGAAAAAGATGAAAACATTAACTATAATAATGCTTCAGTGCTTAAATTAATGTTTGTGGTGGTTCCATTCATCATATTGCAGTTAAAACTATCAGAATATCACTTCATTTTGTGTCCTGAGAATTGAGGCTAATGTCCTTTAGACAAAACAACAATTAGAGCAGCGTGGCATGTCTAATCTCTGCTTCAGGATAACTGGAAGAGGCTTAGAAGCAATAGCAAGAAACCCCACTAGACAAGATGGCTATTCGTTTGGGAAAATTCAATTGATTTATTTACTGTAGTGAAAAAATTGAGTTTGATCTTTCAGTTATGAACTAAAACTGATAATGAATAAGAAGGTGAAGATTCACCACTCTTCTCTTTGTTCATTTCTTCAAAAAGATGTCGAGTTCCCAAACAGTTCAAAGCACTTGTCTGGTTACTGCCAAGACTTTATGTAAATCCCCTTAATCTAGTCTACATAAACACTTTATGAAGCAAGCCTGTTTATTCTTCCATTTTGAAGGTAAGAAATTTGAAATGCATGGAGATTACATAATTTTCTTGGTCTCATTTTTTGGAGACCTGACCTTTATCACTTTATCATGCAAAATGATTAACAGCAATTGTCATTTAAGAAGTATGGCACATTGATTTAGTCTTTTGAATCCCTACAAATCTTTCAGTAGATCATTTCGTGACTTTTAGGAGTGGCTTCACAGAGATTGGAAATTCTAAAGGGATCACATTAGGATCTTGCCCAGACTTGGTTCAGAAAGAACATGAGGGAACTGTGTTTCTTCCTCTAATAGAATCACATAGAATTAAATCTTTTAAGTTCATTTGTCACTCTGTACTAAGGTCATCCCACCCTAGCACAGAGTGACAAAACAAACATATTTAAATGTATATGAGTTTGAGGATTGAGGAAGAGAAGTTCAGA
>NW_012141823.1:13025-13963 GCF_000956105.1 Propithecus coquereli
CCTGTGAGGTAGAGTCTCATAATAGTCAATGCTAACAGATTTCATATGATTCCTTAAATAAAATCACAGGATGACCCTTGCTTAAGTAGAAATGAAATATCAGTAAGTAACTTCTTTATGCACAGCAATACTGATGGCCAAACAGGTGTTGTTCCAGAAACAAAATGGTAGATCTTCATATCTACCATTATCATCTAGTGAATGAATATTGGAGAATGGATAGCCTGGGTATTGTTTTGCATAGTTATGGAATTAGCAAATGTGTATAATAACCAGAGGGTCAATATGTTTTAAAAACAGACCAGAGGTTTAATTTTTAAAATTATTTTATGGTAATGAAGTAACTTTGGTGTTAAAATGCATTGTTTTTTTTAAATCATATAAATTAAAACATACTTTCATAATGCTGCAAATACTTTTTAATAACTCATAGTCATCATAAACTTCTTAGCAGTTTTTCCTTTAAAGCTAATGTTTCCTGGTTACAGAAATCTTCATAGTCCCTTAGCCATTGATTAATTTCAATAATGAGTAGTGACTTTGATAGTTAATCCTCAAAGCATGTATTTCATATTAATATTATGATTCTTTTAAGCAGAAAATTAACACATTTTGTAATCCAAGAGGAGAATAAATTTATAATTATTTGGCAAACAAAATTTCTTTCCAGTAAAATAACCATGTACCAATAACCATAAGCCAACATTGTTTGTTGTTCATTTATCATTATTAGCTTACTAAATTTTATTTTGGTCTCTGTGTTTCTCTGCCCCCACCCTCATCCCCAACTCCTTCCTCTTCTGTATCTATGCTGATTAATATTGTGTGACAGGTTAGTTTTTATACAAGTCATTACCCAAATTTTGAAAAAAGTAACTATACTTATGTAGGAAAATGTCATTTCTTCCTTAACCCCTCTCCCTCAAAAATATATATCC
>NW_012141824.1:0-270 GCF_000956105.1 Propithecus coquereli
TGAAACTAAAATCAGAAAAGACAAGCGTTTGGTATTTTCACAACTTCTGACAAGCTACAAATGCCACTTTAAATCCAGTCTTTGAGCTGTGCGTATCTACAGGTAATTTTATACAAGATACCTATTACACATGAGAAAGAGTGAAGCACAACTGCTGTATTCACAGCTAATAAGGGTGAAATCCTAAAACAATTCTTTAAAAGTGCAGGTGGGGGACAGCAGGCCGACCCCATGAATTTGCTTTGTGTTTTTCTTTGATATCCAGTATGG
>NW_012141824.1:1845-2963 GCF_000956105.1 Propithecus coquereli
GCTTCTATTCAAGAATTGTTCACCCCAGGCTTTTGCTGCCAGAGGAGAAAAACCAGCCAGTTTAGTAGAGTTTGCCAAATTGATACAACAAAAATAACATTCAGGGATATAAATAAATCATCAAAAGGACTCATAATTTAACACTTATAAACTGTACAAACACATCATCAGGATACACATACATATACACATACTTAAAAGTTCCTGACCATCTCCAGGAATCCAGATTCTGCCATTTTAGAATTTTTTTTTAAAGAGATTATGAGAGTCTCCCTATGTTACCCAGGCTGGCCTCAAACTTCTGGGCTCAGGAGATCCTCCCACCTCAGCATCCCAACTGGCTAGGACTACAGATCAGAGCCACCACACCCAGCTCCTGAGAACTTTAAAAATACATTATGCATGTATTCAAAACACGAGTAAACAGTGGTGAAAATTATTATTTAGTCAGAAATATGTGACACATTGAAGACTGTTTGCAGACATATACAGCATAAACCATTCACCAAGAATTTATACCGAAATTGCCTAAAGCCAAATACTGCGTGCTCTCGCTGCTAAGTGCACGCTAAGCCACAGGTCTGCAGGGCATACGGTGGGTGTGGTGCCACGGACGCTGGAGGCTCAGAACGGGGAAGGTCAGCAGGAGAGTGAAGGCAGAAAAATCACCCATCAGGTGCAACACATACTAAAAACCCAGACATCATCACCACTATATAATTCATCGATGTACCCCAAGCTACCTGTACCCCTACATCTATTAAAATGAAAAAATAAAGTGTTATCAAGATTACTTATTACATCACAAATACGTACATTATATTTTAAAAGTACCAAGTTCTTAACAGGGTGTATGGCACACAAAAAATGCCAAATAATTATTAGCCACATTGAGTATAGTTTGCTAAGAGTTCAGCATAGAACTCAGAGTCACATTTATTTCATCTTCCTGTCCAGTACAGGCTTTCTTAGTTTGCACTTTTATTATTAACCCTGTATCAACAATGCATCATACAACATACTGGTTTAAGTGGTAAAATCTGGCAATAGCTCAGACTTCAGATTTGTTGACTTTGGAAAGTAGTATATTTGTTTTTATGCCTAACTTCTGCATTCTA
>NW_012141825.1:0-317 GCF_000956105.1 Propithecus coquereli
TCCTCATTGTTTTTATTTTTCTTTCTTCCTGATTCATTTATTCATTCAACTATATCTTAAATTTCTCAAAGATCCTGACAGCAACCTCTACTTTTCTGGATACCATACAATACCTCATACCCAGTAAAGTAAATGATTAAGTTGAAAATGAATGAACTTTGTTTATTCATTTAATGTGATGTCTAATGCCTCTTCTGTGCCCAGCGCTGTATTAGTTGCAACAGGGAAATGGAAATAAGGAAAAGATATAATAAAATTGAAGTATAAACCAAGAGAACAAACACAAAGGCACTTTATAGGGTGATATTTAAAATGAA
>NW_012141825.1:12212-14163 GCF_000956105.1 Propithecus coquereli
CCAGAATAAGCAATATCAAATATATTTTTAAATTTGCACATTGTAATTATCCATATTTATGGGGTACAATTTGATGTTTCAGTACATATATCTATGTCATATAATGATCACTAATTTATATTCTGCATGATTTCCTAAAATAACTGTCATTTTGTTTTCTAATTGGATGTGCATGTGAATGTGTATCCACCCATGTGCAATTGTGAGTGTGTCTGTATTTGTTTCATATGAAGCCCTGAAATGATGACAGAGGTCTCTAGAGCTTGTTGAACGTAAGATTTCATGTCAGGTTTACTTGTCCAGAAGCCCACGCAGGTAGAGAAAAGGGTTGGTTAAGTTTCAACTGTTTCATACCGAGACATTCAATTAATCCCTCTCCTTTCAACTCCAGTTCTCCGGCTTACCTCCTTGGGACCTGGCACTAGGCACTTGCCCAGGTTTCTGGTGGGCTGACTGCCTGCCTCTTCCACTGACTCTGATACTTCATATCACGTGCTCAAGGATGCAGCTGCTTTTGCTTTGAAGAATTTAGCAAATACTCCATTTATTGTCATCTTGTGAAAATTTCTTGAATCTCTTAGCAACTAATGACCTCCATCTAATTGTTATATCTTTGCATATTTATAACTTAAATTTTTTGTATCAGTTTCATACAGCCATAGAAGAAAAAGGAGATAAATTTGCACGCCCATGTCAACACCTATAATGAAGTGTTTCGTGTGACTTTGAGGTACATTTATTTTCATTCTTTTAAAATGTGACTATTTTGGGGTAGCGATGACAACTACATATAATCTACACAGCTAGTTGTGGTGAGAAACTAGATCCCAAGGTGCCTGTGTTGCTCTAAACTAAAGTCCTGGCAAGTTGCATTGTCTTTTAAAACATTGTGCAGATGGACAGAAACTGTCTGTGGAACTTATGCGGCTAGTAGTTTATAGATTTGCATTAAGGACAATAATCAATAGATCGTTTTTACTGATTATGCAAGACCTAGCAAGAGAACAATGAATGAAATAAATCATGCACTATATTTGTACACATTCTTTAAGAATTTTATGCCTCTGTCTGCTTATAATGTAAAAAAGATTTAAATGTGACATCAATCCATTAAAATATAGTGTAACATAATATCCATGGCTCTTTACAGTATATTATTGTGTTTGGGTTTTTGAAGCTAACAAAATGCTATGAACTAAATTAACAAGAAAAGAAAAGTACAGAAAATGTCCTATCTTACTGTTAGAGATGCGAATGCTTGAGTTTAAGATTAAATTATCTCATGTCATACAACTAGGAGGTCAAATTTAAACACATTTTAATGACTCTTCTTATGATTTTTCTATCCCATTGTCCTGTTTGCTAAATCCAAAGATACATACCTTATTTCAAGTACTTATATGAACATTCTGAATAATTTAAAAAATTCTAGGCAGTCTTAGAGTCCCAACTTAGTAAAGCCTAAATATTCTGTCTATAAATTGTGTTTTGTTTGTTTGATTCCAGTTGCTAATTATGCTTTAAATTCCACCATTAAAATTTACTTTTATTAAATTAATCCAGGTAAATATTTTGTCCACCTTAAAATAGGTTCTTCAAAACATGAAGCTTTAAATGTGTTCAGGCTGAGATGAAACATATTCACACCAGATTCAAAACAGTTTTGAAAAGAGAGAAGATGGAAGAAGATAATTAGCTACTATCCACCAGAATATCTTTTGACAGTATTTGTCTAAAGGATAGAACTGATGCACTAAAGAAATATAAAAATGCCATTCCATAAATTTGATTAGGATTAATCCATTCTGAGGACATGTAAGTAGCCCTATCCTAGGGGCTAGGATTCATTCACAAGCCAGTTGTAATTGCAATCCAATCTATCATATGAATGTGAGAGAATGAGTGATTTCCTCCTTAATAGTTCCTCATTTCTGTCTTTTTTTTTTTTTTT
>NW_012141825.1:18098-19580 GCF_000956105.1 Propithecus coquereli
AAAACAAAGAAATATTTTTAATTAAACTTTTTTTGAAGTATCTTATGTGAACTAGATTAAAAGTATAGGAACATAACTGCCAAATAATAATGAAAAATTTTCTCTGTTTTTTTCCTCTGTTTTTCCCCTTTTTTCTTTTCTCTTTCTCTTCTTCACACGAAGGTATACACCTCATAAGTGATCTAATTGGGGAAAAAGAGAAGCATTGCTGGACAATTCAATTTTATTAGTTAAGTGGGTACATAATGATTACAATATTCAATATATTTTTGTGACACTTGAACATACAAATGGTTCAGTCTTTTATAGAATAGTTTCTGACTTTATGGATTTTGGGTTAGCTTCTTAGAGCCTGCTTCCATGTATTGAAATTCCTCTCATAATTTGTACCACTTCTTGTTAAACCAAATCTAAACTGTGCCACCTCTCTTCTGAGAGACAAAATTGCTCACTGACTTCTGGAACTTTTCCTCAAACATAAACAGATTTCCTGAGCAATACTACAGCCCAGAAATAAGTGGACATTTTTAAAAGAGAGACCTCCAACTAAGTATAGGTAAAATACTGGAGGTGGGTGACTGAAAGAAGAGTCTGAAACTGGTGACATTTCAAGTTCAGTCTAGGAAGGCAAGAGCATCCAGGGGAAGCAAACTGGTGGAATCATAGAATTGAGAGGATCCAGACATAAAGACAGGCTACATTGATCAGTCTGTGAGATAAGCCATCTAAGTAGAAGAATTGTTGTACGGTATTGTTTAAACTTGGTCTCTGCTTACTTTAAGGTAGCTAGACAACGGAAACCAGGTAGCTGAAGATCAGACAATTCTAAATTTCCACTGACTAATACACACATCCTATCAGTTAGGGTTTCACTGGTTAGGGTTTGAGTGAGATTAAATCCTCAAGTAATTAATGATCATTACAAGAGTCTGAAACATGGACTTGGCAGGTATCTGTGAACTGACTGTTCCACAGGCCATTCTTTATATTCCAGACTGATCTCTGGATTTTTATATTTGCTAAACATGTTTCTTTTCCTATATTACTTAATTCACTTTACGGTGTTCTAAATTATTAAACTTGGAATAATCCCTACATACTTCTTCTCCCTCACACCCACACTCAATATTTAATTGAATGTCTACCTCCTAAATCATTGACAGATTGCTTTGTTGGTTTATATCCTACTATCAAAGCCTTACTCCAGACCTTATTCTATGAATTCTTAAATTTTGGAAAAAAAATTCTGACTGATCAACCAATTTTGGTTCTTTCTTGAAAGTAACCCTAATGTTTTATGCTTGAAATACAAAATGAATATTTGAACCACAGATCTACCATTACTTAGTGAATTTTACTTGGGAAAGTAATAAAAATTCACTGACTCTCAGATTCTTTTTTTACAAAAATGGGCAGCAATAATACCTTTTTCTTAGGTTGTATCGCATGTGAGATTATCCAGGACTATGTAGAACATATAGG
>NW_012141825.1:19630-19918 GCF_000956105.1 Propithecus coquereli
ATGGAGAAGATGATGTGAGATGACACAGCTCAACCAGTGAGGCAGCAAAAGAAGGGGCAAATTCCTCCCTCCTTCACCTTTTCTTCTATTCAGACCCTCAGTGGATTAGTGACACCCAATCACATTTGGGAGGGCAAATCTACTTTACAATCTACTTGACAATCTACTTTACTGAGTCATTGAGTCCACTATTCAAATGCTTATCTTATCCAAAAACACCTTTGCAGACACAGCCAAAAACAATGTTTAATCTGGGTACCCTATAGCCCACTCAAGTTAACACATAAA
>NW_012141825.1:19968-20366 GCF_000956105.1 Propithecus coquereli
ATGGAGAAGATGATGTGAGATGACACAGCTCAACCAGTGAGGCAGCAAAAGAAGGGGCAAATTCCTCCCTCCTTCACCTTTTCTTCTATTCAGACTCTCAGTGGATTGGTGACACCCAATCACATTTGGGAGGGCAAATCTACTTTACAATCTACTTTACTGAGTCATTGAGTCCACTATTCAAATGCTTATCTCATCCAAAAACACCTTTGCAGACATAGCCAAAAACAATGTTTAATCTGGGTTACCCTATAGCCCACTCAAGTTAACACATAAAATAGCCATCACAGCTGTTTCTTTGTTTTTTAGTTTATATTTTGGGAGTTCTTTATATGTTCTACTCTTTTTTATTTCTTTCCTTCTTTTCACTTTGGGTTTAGCTTGCTTATTTTTTTCTA
>NW_012141825.1:22353-22702 GCF_000956105.1 Propithecus coquereli
CTGAAGAGTAGTGTGATAGGGAAGTGTATCTACCTACCTTGGCTATGGAGTTGGTTTAGTACCTTCCGTCCTGCCCCCAACCCTGATGGAGACCTCAGCGAAATTCAACAGATCAGGTGAGGAGTGCGCTAAAAGCCCAGATCTCACTGCTAACAATATATCCAAGTAACAACACTGCATTTGTACCCCATAAATCTACTGAAAAAGACATCTCTAAAATGGAATTTGATGGCTATATGTTTTCCACAACTAGGAATGACACCCAGTCATAAGACTTTTAACTATATCAAGAAGAGAAAGATAAGAAACCTATCTTTATGAGCAGGCATGACAGGCACTAATATTTTGG
>NW_012141825.1:24151-24471 GCF_000956105.1 Propithecus coquereli
GTAGATGGGTAGACAAGTATTAGAGGTAGGATTCTCCTATTCTTTTGTTATTTTCTGGCTGTTTCTAAAAGGGGATAGGCAGAAGTTAAATTAAGCCATCTTTTCCTAGTAGGTAGAAAATGACAATTGCTTTTGTATATAGAGCAGAGTTTTGTTTTACTACAATATTAACTATCAATCACAATTCATTTAATGTTATCCATGTAGTTTTGCTTCTTTTAGCCTATGGCATTTTATCATCCAAAATATTTTTGCGATTAAATTATTAAGCAGTATTAGTAATCCGTAACAGGCAAAGGTAAGAAGGAGATTATCCTTAT
>NW_012141825.1:25941-27233 GCF_000956105.1 Propithecus coquereli
AGAAATTAATTTATCAATTATTTTTGGACACATTGTTAAAAGTTATTTTCTTAAAGGATTCTGTTCCTTACCAAAAAATAAAAAATAAGACCGTAAATTAGAGAGATTATTCCCTTTTTTTTTGAGACTGAGATTAATAAATTTAAGCACAGCATCACAACATATTTCCTGCTACCCTTAGAAACCAGTTCTCAAACTGAGATTCTCCTAACTGGTCCTTTGACATAATTCATTTTCTCATGAATTTTAATTTCTTCTCCCTTTGGGTATAAATTAAATCAGCACAATATTATAGTAAAATATTTAGAAATATAACTTTAAACAGAAGGGTAACAATCAGGAAACAGATTTGACACTGATTTTCCCTAAAGTAGGCTATTTCTATAAAAGCCAATGGTTTCTAAAGAATGTTTGAACATTTTAGCTTTTTAAACAAATTTGAATGTGCTGAAAGCATAGCACAATAGCCAAAGATTCAGGATCTCCTTTGTAAAAGAAGAATAATTCAAATAGCCATGTAATTCCTGGGCCCATCCTAGTAAAATGAAGTGTCTGCTTTCTTTCCTCAATTCTGGTAAGTCTCATGGACATTATATGGTGATAATGATAAGTTATAAAAATGACGTGATATTTACATGTCCTTTTCTTAGAGTGATCCGTGAATAGCATTTGCTTTTAACTCAAAGAAGGAAATGTTGGATAAGAAAATGTGGCATGGCCCAGCACAAGTGCTAATCAAAGATGATGTTGACATAAGGTCACTTAGCCTGTGAACAGGACAAAGGTGAACCAAAACAAAAGAAGACCTCCTTAATTCAATACCTCATCCTCTGATACTTTTGTAATTACTAAAGCGTGAGATCCAGCCCAGGCTTTGCCAATTATAGGTAAGCAGTAATGATCATGTCATTTAATTTTTAATCTTCAGATTTTTCATCTGCTGTGAAGATGAAGATATGCATGAAATTACTTAATGGTATATGGCCAAGAGTGATCACTCAAAACACTTTGACTTTATTTTCATTATTCAAGGCTACCATTTATATTATTATCAATAATATTAAACTAGTTTTTCCTAAGCCCAATTTTAAAGGTACACATAGGCTATGAAGAAGTCAATAACACAGGAGTGAATAGTTTTATACTTAAGAAAGCCCTTATAATATTTTTAATTTGTATAAAACTTTTATAAATGAAGTAAACTCTACCTCTTAAATCATAACAATAGTGATCCCAAAGTGAATATGAAATAAATGCCCTGTGTCATTTCCTCTTGTTATTGTAAGGATTAA
>NW_012141825.1:29938-30756 GCF_000956105.1 Propithecus coquereli
AGTGTGGTTATAAAAATAAGGTGTTCTCTGAAATTAAGTGCTAATTATTGTTTCCTTCTGATAGGTATCTATTTGCCATAGATGTCATTGCATTTTAAAATTATCCACATTGAAAAGATGCAATGGACTAAGAACTATAATATTACTATCTAGATTCTCTGTAATCATTATTACTAAACAAATATTTGATAAAGGCTTACTATCTTGCAAGGATATATTTAAAGCAATTGCTGCCCACATCTTCTTAATAGTTTATAGTGTGGTTATAAAAATAAGGTGTTCTCTGAAATTCTTAGATGACAATGCAAGATCCTATGTACTAAAGGGATACTTTAGAAATAAGAAATGCAGCTGAATAGTACTCCATGGTATACATATACCACATTTTATTAATCCATTCATGTATTGATGGGCACTTGAATACTATTCAGCTATAAGAAACAATGGTGATATAGCACCTCTTGTATTCTCCTGGAAAGAGCTGGAACATATTCTACTAAGTGAAGTATCCCAAGAATAAAAAAACAAGCACCACATGTACTCACCATCAAATTGGTATTAACTGATCAACACATAAGTGCACATATAAGAATAACATCTATTGGATGTCGGGCAGGCGGGAGGGGGGAGAAGGGGATGGTATATACATACATAATGAGTGCGATGCGCACCATCTGGGGGATGGACACGCTTGAAGCTCTGACTGGAGGGCGTGGTGGGAAGGGCAACATACGTAACCTAAACATCTGTACCCCCATAATATGCTGAAATAAAAATTAATAAATAAAAATTTTAAAAAAAGAAAAGCAAACATTTAG
>NW_012141826.1:0-474 GCF_000956105.1 Propithecus coquereli
ACCCTGCTGCTAATTCACATGTAGGTTGAGATGGATTTGCTTCCACTACAGCTTTCATCTCGTCATTATCCAACCTGGTGTCAGGTCACCCACGTGGCCCATTTTCGAGGTTAAAACCACCAAAATGGAGCTTCTCAAACCATCCACGTGCCGTGTGTTCATTGGCCACATCTTTCCCAAATACTTGCTGATATTTTGAGCTGTCTGTGCTGCGTTGGTTCCATGATGGAACACATATAACACGAATTTTTTACTTATCCATGTTGTCACAAAAATTGCCCTAAAAAACATTTGAAAGATAATCACAAGCCAAAATGTGCATTTGAAAGATGGAGGATGTACCTTCACAATAAACATAAAACAAGAAGCATCAAAGTGAAATGTCAGAGATATCAACTGTCAAACTTAGTACTTAAGGAAATTGGACATTTAATACTTAATAATCTATATGCATATGCACACTATATTGTATGT
>NW_012141826.1:2780-4236 GCF_000956105.1 Propithecus coquereli
AAAACGTTTGTACCCCCATAATATTCTGGAAAAAAAAACTTAAAAGAAAAAGAATAAAACAAAAAAATTAATTACTATTTGTGCAGTTTTAGGTATACAGAAAAATTGAGCAGAAAATACAGAGAGTTCCCATATACCCATTCTCCCAAGGATACATATTTTTTTTCCAGGATATTTTACTATATATGTTATACATAAAAAAAAGACATCTCTGAACCAAATATATATTATTTAATAATAGGAAAACCATACAGTACTAAAAATCTTTTTACTCTAACCCACGGTTTCTCACCCTCATCACTAGTAGCACTTTGGGCCAGATAATTCTTTGTTGTGGGATACTGTCCTGTGCATTGTATTATAGGATGTTTAGCACCATCCCTGACCTCTGCCCACTAGATTCCAGTAATACTTCCCAGTCATAACCACCAAAAATGTCTGTAGACCTTAATTGTCCCTTGGGGAACAAAATCACCCCCAATCGAGAACGATTGGTCTAACCAATATACTATGTTTTAACATTTTCTGTATTTTTTTTAGGTTGGGCCAAGTTTAGGGGCTATATAGTTCATTGCATCTTCATACTGAAGTTGTATAAACAAAGTTTGAGTCTTCCCTGCCTCTTGGGCACTGAAAGTAGTATACACAGTTTTTACTGAACCTCAGTTGCCTTCATTGCAAAATAGGTAAAATGTTACCTAACTTGAAAGGTTGTTGTGAGAATTTATTAAGATAAATTATATAAAATATTTTGATTAATGTTAGTTTCTTTTTCTTCAAATGTATTATTTGAATTTATTCCCTTTATTGTATCAAAAATCCATCACAAAATTCTTATTTCTATGGGAAAGGCTGTCATAGTTTGGGATCTACTATTTATGGATTTCAAGAATGCTATACTCTGGATAGGTAAAAACTTTAAATAAATGTTAAATGAAGACTGATTTATTGTGTTTTGACCCTTTGCGGTGCTCTAATCAGATTGTGACTTCGTTCAAATTTTAACAGTTAAGTGATCTTGCATTCTTTCAAGGACTTTTAGCCTCCCAAATTGAAGATAGCATTAGATGTCAGCCAGTCACTTGTCCTTTGAAGTTTTTGTCTTCATCTCTGAAATCCAGCCAGTTGTAACAGCTTGTGTGTCAGCTCCAATAGAGAAAGTTGGACTCTGCTGAGTTGAACTTAGTCCACTAAAGACTTCTAAAAACTTGACATGGTTTACAACTAATAATGACCACCTCCCATCATTATTTTTAAAATTATAAAACAATGTTTACTGATGACATGAAATGCTATTTATAATAATTAAGGTTATTCTTCTTCTCCCCCTGCAGAAAATTTCAAGACTTGGTGAAGATAGAAAAACTGTCAGAAAGGCCGTACCACTATAATATTGTAAGTATTTCTTTAAAAAGAGGTATAAGTTAAGAATATTTTAAGTGTCCAGTTGTTTGAG
>NW_012141827.1:0-993 GCF_000956105.1 Propithecus coquereli
TTTATTTTTCATCACCACTCCCATAGGATAAGGGTGTACCAGATGGCAACAGAGGCCTGGTGTTAGGGCTCCCTAAAGATTATTTCCACATCCAGGATCACCTCCTCTCAAAGACATCTTCCCCTCATCCAATCCCCACACCTACAAAAGCCCCTGGATCCCTTGTGAGCTGCCCATCTGTAGGGGAGGCAATACCTCCAGAGGCTCCAAAGAAAACAGGAACTCCACCACTTGGGGAAGACAAATGCCAAGGTGGGCCCTTTAACAGCAGTCACAACTGATGCTGAAATATGTTTAATCTTTAAATTTCTTCTGTTAGAATCAATGATACCCGGACTTTGTGTTCCTGATACTTAATTTATCTTTCCTTCATAGGATTACTGATTTCTCTGTGCATCAGAACCAGAGATGGGGTGAGTTTGTGTGACTTAAAGGATGTTTCTCCAGGGTCCTAAATCATATAACATCATACTACAGACTATTTGAAATCAGATTAATGCTCACTAGGTGATATTTTATCATCATCCTCAAATACTCACCTATGAATGACACTGAATTTTTGGGGTCTTATATAAAAAAGGCTTGTGAGTTTGTTCTCTTTAAGGGTTAGAACTTTCAGCACATGAAAGACTGTTTATATGTTTTAGTTAGTCCATTAGCTGAATGATCCTCTCTTGAGGACTGACTAGGCCTATTGGGTATAGCTAACCAATAGACAGTCCAGAATGATTTTTCATTCAGAGTCTGTCATCACCAAAAAATAATTTTTTATTAAAAGGTTAACATGATCACCTTAGTCAGTATTACTAATCACTTCATTTAAAAAATGATTAGAAGAAAACGAGAGTATGTTACACTGTATAAATAATACTATACAACCACACATCGGTTTTACATTTGTAAATGCCAGGAAGATAAAACACCAAAATGTTAACTGTGGTTATCTCAGCTGGTGGGATGATAATCGATTCTTATTTCCTTCTTATAGTGGAC
>NW_012141827.1:12319-12889 GCF_000956105.1 Propithecus coquereli
GCTAACTGCAGATAGATCTACATTTGGATCCAGTAGCCAAGACAAAGAAGGAAACAGAATTAGACAAATTAATTAATTATTCAAGATAAGCCTAACCATTCCAAGTACTGAAACCTAAAAGAAAGTTTTCTTGTGGGTCCTGGAGGATATTGAGTAAACATAATCCTCAAAAACATCCTGCAGTAATTAAATAAATTTCTTAGGGTTGTTTCATATAAAATTCACCAAGAAACTGATGATTTCAGGTCAAAATTCATCAGCACTATCCCATCCTTTGAGATTCTAATGAATTGGATCAAATCGCATCTCACCTGGATTGGGAGTTTTGTATACTCACTTCTTCCAACACATCTATAACCCAATGTCTCTTATAATTCTAGAGAAGAAATGAGTGGTTTTATGCTCCTCCCAGTAGCCCTCCACTCTGAACTCCTGCCTGGGCATTGGGAGGGTTGTCTTGCCCTCCTACATGTGTTGTGACACTGTCCTCATGCACCACACTGACCCAGATGGGAGACAGAACTCCTTTTCCTTCTGAACCATCTCTCATATATGGCATTGATGTGTGCA
>NW_012141828.1:0-433 GCF_000956105.1 Propithecus coquereli
TTGTAGTAGAAGAGGGATATTTCAGACCATGCATGCTATTTTGCAAATTTGTAGAATCACATACATTTTGTAACCTAAAACTTAAAATACGTAAAATTAGACAATGAGCAGGTAGAAAAATAAAGGAAAGAATTTGTAGCCTCAAGAACAGTACTTGATACTCTATGCTTCTTTTCTATCAGGACAATGTTTATAAAAAATTTTGACCATGATCCACAGTAAAAAAAAATAATTTTACATCAAAACTTGGAACATGAATTCATATTAAAAACTATAAATGAAGCAAAGTTTTCATAAAACATTACGTACTGTGATGTTTTCTGTTCTATTGTATTCTGAAAAAAAAAAACACTTGGCATGACTCACTACATTGATTTCATGACCTACTCATGGGTCACGACTTGCAGCTTAAAATCACTGATCTAGACAGTGG
>NW_012141828.1:1137-1980 GCF_000956105.1 Propithecus coquereli
TAAAAGAGATTATAAAAGAAGAGTCAGAAGGCTAGGACAAAAAGCAAAACAGAACACAGATGTGATATCCAAGGGAGTGAAGATTTCAAGAGGGAAGTTGCCCTCAAAAGAATGAAATGCATCTATAATATTAAATAAATACAGGGCAGAAAATTGTTCATTGGATTTGGAATTAAAATACTTTAATGGTATAAGAGAAATTAAAGCAAAGTGGGGAGGGATAGTTGAAGTCAAATTCTAGTTGAGAAGTGTGTAGGAGTAGAGAAAGTAAAGTCAATAAATAAGGTTGTTCTACTAAAAGTCCTGGGTGAAGAGAATGAAATCCCTGAAGCTATTAATTGAGAGAGACAAAGTGTAGAGGAGTTTATTTTTATGTTTTAGTGTTCTTCAACCAATCCCCTACAAGGGAATTGTTCACTCTGTTAAACACATACACACCCCAATAAAGAAAAGAATAACTCTTGTCATAACCTCCAATTTCTCAACTGATTTATAATTTTATAGCTTTGTTGTTCCAGAAAACCACAAACCTGGGGGATTCTAATTCTTCTTTTGGTTATTCCTATATTTAGGGACCTGAATATTGATTAAGATTGTCACAGAAATCATGGTCTTATACCGTTAAAGACTTATGGTTTCCAACTCAGCTGGACTAGGGTAGCCATTCAACCATTCCTTTCCTTGCCTGTGCTCAAAGTCCCTGGTGATGGCTGGCTAATGAGCTCATAAGAACAGGGAGGTCTTACGTTCACTTTGAAGAGTTTGTGCTGCTGCAGAGGAAACCCTTCCTCTGTTTCCAAAGATTTTCAGTAAAGTCTACTAAATCCACAAATTGCCCTGTGG
>NW_012141829.1:0-715 GCF_000956105.1 Propithecus coquereli
TTATTATGGGTATGTACTAGTTGCATATCTTTATAGAGTACATGTGATGTTTTAATACAGGAGCACAAGTGAATAAATCAAATCATTTTTCATATACCTCTGGGCTGTCTGTGTGTCTTCTTTTAAGAAATGTCTATTTAGATCTTTTGTCCATTTTTAATTGGATTATTTGATTATTTTCCTATTGAGTTGTTGGATCCTTGTATATTCTAGTTGTTAATCCCTTGTCAGATAGATAGTTTGCAAATATTTTCTCCCATTCTGTGGGTTGTCTCTTCACTTTGTTGATTGTTTCTTTTGCTATTCTGAAGCTTTTTAGCTTGACGAGATCCCATTAATCCAATTTTGCTTTGGTTGCCTGGATTTGGAGGTGTTATTCTCAAATTCTTAAGTGCAAAATATTAGTTCTTCCCCATAAAATAGTTTACTCAAATTTAATCCAAACATGCAAATTATAGATATTTAGTCTATTAAGATTTTAGATGGCTAATATTATTAGACTGAGAGGAGACCAGGGCGTAGAGGAACCTTTATAGACTTGCAAGTCATAGGCCTTCAGACAACCACCATTTAAGTGTCTCTTGGTCATCCTTAATATGAGGTCAGTTAGGACTTCTAGGTTACAAAGGATCTTCCAAGTAAATAACACTTAATAACTCTGCCACCTGAAGTCTGACCAGTCTGAAGAAAAAATTACACAGAAGTGCCTCCCTGG
>NW_012141829.1:12640-12956 GCF_000956105.1 Propithecus coquereli
TATTGCCCTATTTCTCAGTGTCATCTCACTAGGAAAGGTATTAATCTGCTCGGTTTTATACTAGAACCATATTTTACATTTAATTAAAGATACAACACATGCACTAAGCACACCCTCACTAAAGGGCATGCCTTAATAAAGACAATACAACATGATTCTATAACCTAGCAAGGTCAATGCATGACAAGAATAAATAAAAAGATAATTTAGTAACTGCTAGAACAATCTGGGAAGACAGGAACAAAGATCATGTCTGGAGGACAAAATGATGATAAAAAATAGAAAACGATGAAGTCACAAGGTAAATGATAAAGAG
>NW_012141830.1:0-2870 GCF_000956105.1 Propithecus coquereli
TCAGGCTGGTTTCGAACTCCTGAGCTCAAACAATCCGCCCACCTCGGCCTCCCAGAGTGCTAGGATTACAGGCGTGAGCCACCGTGCCCGGCCCCAAACTCACTATTTAAAGGAAACTTTTGGATTCCTCTGGGTCACGGCCTAAGAATGAGCCAAAGGCAGATGTGGGCACGTTACTGGTTGGTTGTGCTCTGAGTGCTTTTACCTAAATCTTCCCAAATGTGGGACTGGCCTTGCCTAGAGTGGAACCTGAGATGTGGGGTGTACTTATGACACTGAGATGGTATCTTGGTTTGCTAGGGCTGTCATAACAGAATATCACAAACTGGGTGGCTAATAACAACAGGAATTGATTGTCTCACAGTTCTGGAGGCTGAATGTCCAAGATCAAACTGTCGACAGGGTTGGTTCCTTCTGACAGTTGTGAAGGAAGGATCTGTGCCGGGTCTCTCTCTGTGGCTTATAGATGGCCACGTTCTCTCTGTGTCTCTTCACATTGTCTTTCCACTATACATTACTGTCTCTATGCCCACATTTCCCCTTTTTTATAGAACACCAGTCATATTGGATTAGGGCCCGCCCTAATGACCTCATTTTAAAGTCTGTACATCCAAATAAGATTACATTTAGAAGTACTGGAGTTAGGACTCCAGCAGATCTTTCTGGGGAGAACACAATTTGACCCATAACAGATGGCATAATAATTAATAGTAAAAGTGGGATTAGAGCTAGGGCCTCTGGCTGGTTACCTAGGATTCTTGATCAGACTCCACTACCTTCACATTCCAGGGTATTATCCCCATGCTCTTGTTGATTCCTGTGAATTGTTTTATCATAATAATTAGGTAATCGCACATTTACCTCCTTTATGAAACTTATGCACTCCCTGTGATCAGGGACTGCATCATTTGTTCCTAGTGTCTAACACAGTGCCTGGCCCAGACAAGGTGAATGAATGAACAACAATACAATATTCATATTTGAATAACACCAGTCCACACTTCCATTTGTCTTCCTGATTGCACAACTAAATATAAGTGCATCTAGACTTACTCCTGTGAAACAAAAATACATGCAAACTTGAATATTTTTAAAAATCCTTTCTATATATATTGTGGTACATTTCTAGACTCACCCCCTATGAAATAAAAAGAAATTTAAACTTGAAAATTAAAAAGAAATCCTTATTATATTTATTGTGGTACATTGCAGGTAGCAGCTTCTAGACAGGAAGGTGGAATAAGAATCCAAAACAGAAAAAACAAAATCCTTACATTCAGCTTCTTCCCAAAGGAAGTTTGGCCAAAGGATACCGTCCCTACATCTATGAGTAATGAACTTTAGATTTAAAATCTAATTTAAAAATTACTGTTAGAGAAAGTGGAAATACTTTTGTGGAGATTATTATTCTGTGGTTAACAAATAGGATTCGTGAGGAATACCTATGGGAACTGTGTGTCTGTAAAACTTGGAGGAGGTAAGTCAGAAGGGCAACTTAATAAGAATCTTCAAGTGAAAACACAAGGATACTGACGAACTTTCCTGTCTCTGCTGAAGACAGAACAAGAACAGTTTATGCTACAGCATGTGAGGGTTCAGTTGACTATGAAGTAAGAATTTCCCAGTAGAATAATAAATATCAGGATGTTTGGGATTCCAGTACAAGCTGTGGTTTTACATCTTTTTATCATTTAAATGAAGTCTCCTAAAATGTAGTGAGTCAAGCTCTTCCACACTTACTAGCCATGAGACCTTGGAAAAATTACATCATTTCACTGAGGGTCAATTTCCTTACTCACAGAGTGGGTTTAATGTCGCTACCTACCTGATAGGATTACAGAAGATTGGACATAAAGCATGTAGCACACATCCTGGCACATTGTAAGTGCTCCAAAAATGGCATCAATCATGAAAATGAGAGCAAATATTCATTAATTATTTACTAAATGCTGGCCACTGTTCTAAGCAGTTTATGTGTTATTTCATTTTAGTTTCACAGTAATCATATAAGGTAGATGCTTTTACTTTCATTGTATATATGAGAAAACTAAGGCACAGAGAGATTAAGTAACTTGCCCCAAATCACAGAGCTGGTAAGTGGTAAAGCTTTAGTAAGAATCTAGGCAGTCTGTCTCCCCAGCGTGGGCTCTAGTCACTGTAATATTAGCAACCTTTACATGTTTTTTAAGCAAAGAAATATTAGCTCCTATATAATCAAAACTTGGCATGCCCTTTAAAAATTCTTACTCTAATGGTTTCCAGGCTTCCATCATCCCTTTCATTACTTTTCTTTCCATGTTTTGAATGATTTCATTTACCAAAATACTGCAATAAGTAATAATTAATTCATTTTTCATTGTTATTAATCAAAGACATGTAACAGAGATCCTGATCGATACCTGAGGTAACGGCATGATCTGAATTGATGTAATTCCTGCCAAAGACAAAGCAATTTGTATTTTGGTCGTCTCATGCAGCTTTATCATTGCACAGTTTGCACCAAGCTTTCTGAAATATCTGCAGTAATTAATTGGTCCTCTTCTTCTCAATATTAACTTCATAGAAGTTAATATTCTGTGATGAATCATCTCTGATGCTGATAGATGAATTCCTGTTACTGAAACATCAATTTTTAAGGATATAGGTTTCTCCCCACAAATGATTTCTCCATATGATTATATGTGTTCTGAAGGCAGACAGATTGACTACATTAGCAGTTCTCAAATAGTGTGGTCAGCAGTTTCGGAAAAGTCTTTTTAGGGTCCAGAATGGATTTTCAAAATATATATGTTCCATTATCAAATGTTACAAGTGAATTTTTTAAGGTAGAAGCCACAATGTCGAATTGTTAGGTAGATAGTGAGGGATTC
>NW_012141830.1:2920-6051 GCF_000956105.1 Propithecus coquereli
CACCAGTCCACACTTCCATTTGTCTTCCTGATTGCACAACTAAATATAAGTGCATCTAGACTTACTCCTGTGAAACAAAAATACATGCAAACTTGAATATTTTTAAAAATCCTTTCTATATATATTGTGGTACATTTCTAGACTCACCCCCTATGAAATAAAAAGAAATTTAAACTTGAAAATTAAAAAGAAATCCTTATTATATTTATTGTGGTACATTGCAGGTAGCAGCTTCTAGACAGGAAGGTGGAATAAGAATCCAAAACAGAAAAAACAAAATCCTTACATTCAGCTTCTTCCCAAAGGAAGTTTGGCCAAAGGATACCGTCCCTACATCTATGAGTAATGAACTTTAGATTTAAAATCTAATTTAAAAATTACTGTTAGAGAAAGTGGAAATACTTTTGTGGAGATTATTATTCTGTGGTTAACAAATAGGATTCGTGAGGAATACCTATGGGAACTGTGTGTCTGTAAAACTTGGAGGAGGTAAGTCAGAAGGGCAACTTAATAAGAATCTTCAAGTGAAAACACAAGGATACTGACGAACTTTCCTGTCTCTGCTGAAGACAGAACAAGAACAGTTTATGCTACAGCATGTGAGGGTTCAGTTGACTATGAAGTAAGAATTTCCCAGTAGAATAATAAATATCAGGATGTTTGGGATTCCAGTACAAGCTGTGGTTTTACATCTTTTTATCATTTAAATGAAGTCTCCTAAAATGTAGTGAGTCAAGCTCTTCCACACTTACTAGCCATGAGACCTTGGAAAAATTACATCATTTCACTGAGGGTCAATTTCCTTACTCACAGAGTGGGTTTAATGTCGCTACCTACCTGATAGGATTACAGAAGATTGGACATAAAGCATGTAGCACACATCCTGGCACATTGTAAGTGCTCCAAAAATGGCATCAATCATGAAAATGAGAGCAAATATTCATTAATTATTTACTAAATGCTGGCCACTGTTCTAAGCAGTTTATGTGTTATTTCATTTTAGTTTCACAGTAATCATATAAGGTAGATGCTTTTACTTTCATTGTATATATGAGAAAACTAAGGCACAGAGAGATTAAGTAACTTGCCCCAAATCACAGAGCTGGTAAGTGGTAAAGCTTTAGTAAGAATCTAGGCAGTCTGTCTCCCCAGCGTGGGCTCTAGTCACTGTAATATTAGCAACCTTTACATGTTTTTTAAGCAAAGAAATATTAGCTCCTATATAATCAAAACTTGGCATGCCCTTTAAAAATTCTTACTCTAATGGTTTCCAGGCTTCCATCATCCCTTTCATTACTTTTCTTTCCATGTTTTGAATGATTTCATTTACCAAAATACTGCAATAAGTAATAATTAATTCATTTTTCATTGTTATTAATCAAAGACATGTAACAGAGATCCTGATCGATACCTGAGGTAACGGCATGATCTGAATTGATGTAATTCCTGCCAAAGACAAAGCAATTTGTATTTTGGTCGTCTCATGCAGCTTTATCATTGCACAGTTTGCACCAAGCTTTCTGAAATATCTGCAGTAATTAATTGGTCCTCTTCTTCTCAATATTAACTTCATAGAAGTTAATATTCTGTGATGAATCATCTCTGATGCTGATAGATGAATTCCTGTTACTGAAACATCAATTTTTAAGGATATAGGTTTCTCCCCACAAATGATTTCTCCATATGATTATATGTGTTCTGAAGGCAGACAGATTGACTACATTAGCAGTTCTCAAATAGTGTGGTCAGCAGTTTCGGAAAAGTCTTTTTAGGGTCCAGAATGGATTTTCAAAATATATATGTTCCATTATCAAATGTTACAAGTGAATTTTTTAAGGTAGAAGCCACAATGTCGAATTGTTAGGTAGATAGTGAGGGATTCCGGGTCTCCTAGGGACAAAAGTGGGTGCTGTTGCCCCCATCTTGGTCCTGCCCAACTCTAATTCTCCATACCTGGGGGAGGAGGGAATACCCTATGAATCTGCCAATCAGAACTTGGTGTGTCAGCTACAAAAGAATGCAAAGGACTCTCTAGGCCACAGGCCAAGCAGCATAGATACCATAGGGACCGGAAATTGACCTAGAACAACCTGCATGTGTAGTTAAGACTCAGGTCATGTGACTCCCAACTGTCCAATCAAAGTCGTTCCATGGTGACCTCTGAACCAAGAGGGAGGTCCCAATCTGGTCACTATAAAACAAGATGCAGACCGTAACCAAGTGTTTTTTGAGCCCCTCCTTTGGCTCTCCCTTCACTGCCACGGTGGATCCTGTCGTCATCTGTGGTGTATCTATCATGCTCTGTAAACCTGCATCTTGCTCTTGCCCTATAATCTTGTCTTTTCCTCCTCAATAAACCTCATTTTCATGTTTGCCTAATTTTGGCATGTCTGGTCATTCTTCGGCCATGGGCATGTCAAGAACCGACATTTTCACACTAAAACCTGACAGAATCACTGGATGTAGCTGAGAGTGGAGGGGCTGTTTGTAGCTGAAGGCTGAGGTAGACTGTAGAGATGAGGATCTGGGATGAGAAACATCTAGTGTGTGTGTGTACATGCAGAGAGGGAAATTATGGAAGAAACAAGTATTGGTGTGCTGGTAAGCCACATTTCAGGGAAAAAGAAAGCCCTGATTAGTAGTGTTTGCTGATTTCCACATTGTAAATATTACTATCATGGACAATTTCGAGCTACCAATCCTTTAACAAATTATTTTTTATAATTATTTTTATTTTTAACAATTGCCTTTCCTAACCAATATGAGCCTGCTCCTGTTAACCTCCAGAAACAAACACACTTGTTTATCAGCAGTCTCAGGGTAGAGCCCGGAAATGCCATTAATGAGAATGGGCGTCTGACAGCCCAGGTGAAGGAGAAAGTCAAGAAAACAGAATTTCTAAGATGAAGTCAAAGAATGAAGACTTGCAGCCAGAGAATGATTCTGAGCCAAAGAGGCCACAAAGAGGAAAAATTTGTGAAGGTAGCAATCTAGTTATCCAACTGGGAATGAAGGCCTTAGGTACAGGGCATATTGTAGAAACGTTGACTGATAGACAAAGGAGAGGGAGATGTTACAGTTCAAGCAGGGTAAGGATCTGCTTACCCCAGACCAGATGTGTTTCTGTCTGA
>NW_012141831.1:0-957 GCF_000956105.1 Propithecus coquereli
ACATTCTAGTAGAAGTGCATTTTTTGAAAAAATGACTTTCTTTGCTTTGGGTAAATACCCAGTAGTAGGATTGCTGGATCAAATGGTAGGTCTACTTTTAGGTCTTTGAGGAATCTCCATACTATTTTTCATAGAGGATGCCTAGTTTGCAGTCCCACCAACAGTGTAAAAATGTCCTTTTTCTCCACATCCATGCCAGCATCTATTGTTTTGGGACTTTTTGATAAAAGCCATTCTCATTGGGTTTAGGTGATATCTCATTGAGGTTTTGATTTGCATTTCTCTGATGATTATTGATGGATGGCTCAACATACATAAATTCATAAACGTGATTCATCACATAAACAGAAGCAAAAACAAAGATACAGTCTTCTCAATAGATGCAGAAAAAGCATTTGACAAAATTCAGCATCCATTTATGATAAAAACTCTTAACAAAATAGGCATAGATGGAACATATCTCAAAATTATAAAAGCCATATATGACAAACCCACAGCCAACATCATACTGAATGGGGAAAAGTTGAAAGCATTTCCACTAAGAACTGGAACAAGACAAGGATGCCCACTGTCACCACTTCTATTCAACATAGAACTGGAAGTCCTAGCCAGAGCAATCAGGCAAGAGAAAGAAATAAAGGGCATCCAAATAGGGAAAGAGGAGGTCAAATTATCACTCTTTGCTGATAATATTATCTTATGCCTAGAAACGCCCCAAGATTCTACCAAGAGACTTCTGGAATTGATAAATTCAGCAAAGTCTCAGGCTGTAAAATCAGTGTACACAGATCACTAACATTCCTATACACCAACAACAGTCAAGCTGAGAATCAAATCGAAGACTGACTACCTTTCACAATACCTACAAAGAAAATAAAATACCTGGGAATATATTTAACCAAAGAGGTGAAAGATCTTTACAAAGAGAGCTACAAATCACTGAGGAAGGAAACTGCA
>NW_012141831.1:2712-3219 GCF_000956105.1 Propithecus coquereli
TGCACATGGAAAAGATACACAGGGAAAAAAGTGAAAGAAATAGAGCCCTGATTTTCGTCGTGGTTAATGGCCTGGATCTTGTAGAGGTTTAGGTGAGTAAACTCTGAGAATAAACAGCTCACTCTTAGTGAACTCTTCAGAAATGGCTGTCATATGGCAGAAATAATGCATAAATAGACAGTTGAGCAAATTCTGGGATGCAGTAAGAAAGGAAGAAATTCTTTAGGAATAATTTTAAGAATCAAGATAATGCAAAGTCCTACTAAGCCACAGAGGCATGAAAAATGCCCTCATTATGTGAGCATTGGCTAATATTCTGGAAGAGAAAGTCAGTGGGAAGAGGTTTCATGTGCCTTACAGGGCAGAATGGATGGATGATGATGAAGGTACCACAGAAGTAGTCCTTGAAGGTTTAAGATGTCTAGAAAAAAAAAAGGGGGGGGGTGAGTTTCCTTTGGTTACATACTGAGATTATTTCATTAAATAGCAGCCTGGAGTTCTGTTTAG
>NW_012141832.1:0-2467 GCF_000956105.1 Propithecus coquereli
GATTTGGCTGCAAGCAATTGAACACTAAGTGGTTGTCCATCCAATGTGTGCCATTTTGCTTTATGCTTCACTGAACTTTTATCGGCATTTGTTTTAACAGGGACCAGAGATGGAAAAAGAAGGGCTAGAAGGGGATGCATTTGGGGAGGTCAGGCACGACCCCATCATGTGACATTTGCATTATACAGCACTATTTATCCCTCATTTCTTGCCTGGTGAAAAAAACACAAAAAATGTAAACCACCAACACATTATTTTTCTCTCAACAAACTCTCTGCATTTCCGTAGGAGTTCTCTCCCTAAACTGTGGAAAGAAGTTTAGTTTCTCGTTGCAGACCCATTCCCTTATTCTGTGTAGTTTAAGCTCTTTAGCACAGGATCCAAGGCCACTCACAAGCCAACGCTATGCCAGACTAATCCTCCGCTGTTTCCAATCACAAATCAAAGCCTCTAATGGCCCCTTATTAATCACAACTCCCAATCGAGTATGTCATGTACACTCTTATCTTGGCTTATGCTTTTCACTCTATTGAAAGTACCTGAAAATATTAATCCTTGACCTGGTAAAATCCACATTGTGTTTCTTTTTCTCTGCACAACTTCAAGTTGTATCTGATTTTTGTCCCCTAGTGTGTGGGCTGATGACTTAGAGTAATGAAAACAGATGCAAAACATTTCTTGCTTTTGGACTTTGTGCTATAGACCAAAGGGAGCATATCAAAAGTTAGAGTCTGAGAATGGGCATAAAATGCAAATTTTTGACGTCTAATTTGCTTTACTATATACCATATATACAACTACATCAATAAGTCATAGAAGGGAAAAAATGAGGGAGGTAGTGATAGGAGCCACAGAGCTGGAAATACAAGACAGATATGGACTACAGGAAGTAGCTGGGTTGGGTCCTGAGGGCAGTGTTGAGATGGACATGAGGATGTGCACCCAGATTCCCCTTCAAGGAAGAACTTGTTGCCTGGCTATCAGCAGACAGCCTCCAGCTACCAGCTCCTTCAGTCTTTTTCTCAGCTGCAAAGAGCGTCCTCCCCTAAGGGACCTTGGAGTCATCCTTGGCTCTTCTCTATCGTACTACACACTCAAATGACTGACAACTACAGTTAGCTCTGTCTTTAAGCTTCTCACCAAATTCTACCATTGCAATCTCAGTCTAAGTCAATGGTTCTCAACTGGCAGTGATTTTGATTTCTAAGGGGTATCTCTCAATGTTTGGAGATATTTTTTGCTGTCATAACTGTGGGGAAGCTAGTGGTATTTTTGAGTAGAGGTCAGTGATGCTGCCAAACATCCTACAATGAACAGGACACCCTCCTACAACAAAGACTTGTCCAGCCCCAAATGTCAGTAGTGAAATGCTAATCTGAGCCACCATCACCTATTACCTGATCATCTTAACACCTTCCTCCAGAGTCCTCTGTTACCCTCTTCAGCCACACTCATCCTTTGAATATATTAATTGGTTCAGAGCACACCACTTTCAATTCTCTGAGGCTTGTCATCACACTTAGAATAAAATCCAAAACTCTTACTTTGCCTCCAAGCCCTACATGAGCTGGCTCCTGACTATTTACTGCTCTGACCCTCCTTCCTACTTCTCCTCCTCTGCTCCCTGGATCACTGCTCCCAATTTCATTGGCCTTTTTTCTGCTGTTCCAAAATGCTAGACTCTTCCTGGCTCAATCCTTGCATTCTCCCTCCAGGTTTTGCCCCCCGTTTTTCCTCACTTCCTTCAGCTCCATGTTCAAGTGGTCCCTTATCAGAGAGGCCTGCCCAAACCACCCCACCTAAAATTGCACCTTTTCCCACATCATGTACCTTTTTCCTGTGGTATTTTTCTTCATAGCATATACTGTAAATCTATTCTATATTTGCTTATCATTTGTCCACCACACTAAACAGCAAAGGACTTTGTCTTCTTTGGTTTCCACTATATGCCAAACACCTCGAACAATGCTGACATCTAATAGGCGCTCAATAAATGTTTTCTAAATGAACGAATGTATAAAGCTACTTGCAATGGCTTTCTGAACATCCGTGTTGGTGAGTGGGTTAGTTTCAAGAGTAGCAGGGAGGGCATGATAGACATCAGAATCCAAATTTCTCCTATAGGCTCCTGGACCGTTTCCTATATGCCGTTAAATGATTTGTTTATATATTTCCTTCCATCATTAAACCATGTATCTTAAGGAGGAGAATTGTAACTTTTTCGTCTGTTTCCCACAAAACCTAGTTCTGTGTGAATCAGCAGTTGGCTAATAATGGCTTGTTGAAAATAAAAAGGAAAACATTGTTAGATATTTTATGCCACAATATGCATAATAGAATAAACCTAATCACTATACTCAAGGAAAATGGCTATTTAGAAACTTTTTTTCAAATAATACCTTAATGTAATCCTAAGAAGTTTATTATCTTACACCCATTACATATTTTTTTAAAAATTCTATGTCCT
>NW_012141832.1:7401-8322 GCF_000956105.1 Propithecus coquereli
AGGGATGCTAATTAATTAGAGGATCAGACCTTATCAGACCTGAAAAGCCCTTTGAGAAATTGTGTCAAAATAGAGTTCTAACTTTTTCTGTTACATTCGTATCTGAGATTGCCACTGCAGAGGATAGAAAGGAATTACCAGCAATTATTAGCCAAACTGATATAAGAAACAGAATTGTCATAAAAAGAAAGTAGGACAATTTCATACCTCACTGTCAGTAAATTTTTATTGGACCTTAATTTGATGTCCTATATTTGTTTTAACCCCATCCTTTAAATAATATTGTCCCTAACTTCCAAAGCGTGACCATGTAAATAAATGTGTGAAAAACTAAAATCAGTATAAAAATCCAATAACAACTTGCCAAAATGAAAATATATGTCATAAGAACATTGCTGTTTTCTGAATTGGTGACCATTCTAGTCAGTCATTTCTGTAATAACCTTGTGTAACAAAACATACCCAAACTGAATGACTTATAACAACAAGCATTCATTTTTCTCCTTTATATTTCCACAGATTGGTTGTGATGGCTCAATTTAGGCTGTATACTCCAGCTGAGTGTGGCTCCAGGTTGCAGGTTGAATTCAAATCTGTGTCTCATTCATCTCTACCTGTCCTTGGGCAAGTGGAAACCGAGAGCATGTTCTCATGGTGAATCGCAAAAGCACAAGAAAGTAAGACAAACTAACATCAGTATATTGAAGCCCTCAGTCTGTGTCACATCTCATTACATGACACAAGTTCACAGGGACAAGCCGACTATGTGGCAAGAAAATATGCTATGCCCACAGTGGGAGGGTACTTCAATGTTTCATGGCAAAAATGCATTTTATAACAAGATAGTGAAAAATATGGGGCAATATTTCAATCTATCTTAGTGGTAAAAAAATAAATAAATAAGCATTATAACTTCAAGGG
>NW_012141833.1:0-969 GCF_000956105.1 Propithecus coquereli
CTACCTTGAGAGGACATTTTTAATTTCTTTTACTAACTTTGTATCTTATATATTTTTTTAATAGTTGGGACAATCCCCCATGTTATTAGTCTCTGCCACAGACAAGAGATGCCAGATACTCACTTTGCCAGCCTCCCTTGCAGCTACGGGACAGGCAAATGATTTACTTCACTAATGAGATACACCTAACCTAGTCTTTGGGTCATAAACCAAGGATGTGCTGAGAGGCTGGCACGCAGGTATGATGGTGGGGACATTTAATTTTGAGAGGCAACTGCACCAGTGGTTCTAGCAGTAGAATTCTATGCCCAAACCAGTGATAATATGGATATAAGACGTGGTGAATTGCACTGTGGTGACAACAGTATGATATTTGCAGACTTGCAGTGTGTTCTAAGGTATTATTCCTGGTGATGTAGTCTCCAAGCCTGGTCATAAGCCTTCCCAGAGATTATGTGGGCTCTCTGTAATTACTTATTAGATTACTTTTCTATGTTGCTGGCAACAAAGAGCAATGATTGATGAATCAACTCACCAGACTCGGTTTACTGTCAACAACAAATAATCCAATATGTCCACATAATTAAAAAATTGAGTGAGAGGCACAGGGAACGGAGAGAGATCAGAATGTAATGGTTTCTGTAATGCCAAGAAGTGTGTAAAATCCCTAATTTTTAAATCAAAACTTTGTTCATATAAAATGTAATTTTATAATGCATGATCTATTTTCCCTCTTACTGACATCTAAAATTTGTTCAGACATAAATAAAATATCTTTATTTTTATAGCTTGTAAATTGGCAAGGAAAATAAACAAAACAAAACAAAATGTATCCCGGTTAATGAAGATGATGATATTAAAGTTATACATATATGGGTATATATATAAAGTTAGGCATAAGAACTAATGATGTCATCAGCATTGTCACTGCTTTTATTCTTATTATAAACCAAAATATTTCCCAGGGAT
>NW_012141833.1:12714-15552 GCF_000956105.1 Propithecus coquereli
GAGCCACGCCCAAGAGGTCTTGAGCAGTGGACTCGCTGTGGCTGGGTTACAGTTTGGTTTTATACATTTCAGGGAGACAGGGGTTACAGGTAAAGTCATAAATCAATACGTGGGAGGCATACATTGTTTTGGCCTGAAAAGGTGGGACATCTTGAAGCGGGGGCGGGGGGGGGTGGTTCTTACAGGTTATAGGTGGGTTTAAAGATTCTTTGGCTTATAATTGGTTAAAGATATTAAGCTTTGTCTAAAGGCTTGGAATGTTTCAACATAAGGAGCTGTTTATCAGAGATAAGACATTGGACATAGATTTGTTGTGTAAATTGAGGACCTGCAGGTTTGTCTTGCATACCCTTAGGCCTGTTAATGGGTTACAAAGGATGTCCCCAAGAAGGGAGGGGGCATGATAAGGTATGTCTGACCTCCTTCCTCCTGGCAGGCGATTTAGTTTTAGGATATTCCTTTGGTCACGAGGAGGGGGTCCACTTAGTCAGCCGGTGGGGGAGAGTGAGCCTTAAAATTTTATTTTAGTTCACACATGAAAATAGTGGGAAGTTTCCAAATTCAGTTACGTTCACAGGTATAAAAATTTATAAAGAATAAAACATGTAGGTCTAGCACATTTTAGATATTAAAAACAAAAAAAAAATCAAGAGAAAAATAGAAAATAATGATATAAAAATTTTAACATATGTCCCAAAGATATTTAGGTAACAACCAACATCCTTTTCAGATTAGATAGATAAGTAGATAGATTAAAAACACACTAGTACCAGTAGAATAATATTGAAGATAATAAAGAATTGCCCTCTCAAATATCTCTCTTAAAATTCACTGTGAAATACTTGTTGGTTTCATTAAAGAAAGGGACAAACCAAGGATCTCTTTTATTACCACAGTATTTAAATTGTTCTAAAAGATTTAGCCATTTCAAAGTAACAGAAGAAAGGAATTAGATACTTAATTGCTTGAAAGATGACAAATAGTTAATTGCAGGTGACATAAAAATCTGAATTTTAGTATTCTGAGGGCAGACGGGATCCGGCGCGGTGAGGGCGGGGTGGCCGCAGACTGAATTTTAGTATTCTGTGCTACTGAATAGCTCATATCAATTGAGGGAAAAGAAAAAAGGAAACTAAGAGTGTTCAAAGAAGTCTAAGGATTAAGACAACATATATCTGAGTTATAACTGTGGACCTCTGTGTGTGTGTGTGTGTGTGTGTGTCTTTCTCTCTTTCTAGCTAGAGCAGTATTGATCCATGGATGTATAGATATTTATCACATAGAGATATATATCACAATGTACAAATATCAGACAACTGATACATAATTCAGAAGTGTTAATCTACAGTATAAAGAAAATAATAAATGGTACCTTCACTGATTGGGTTCTCTGGAAGCAGACGCTGAAAAGAGTTTGGAGTGTAAGGTATCTGTGAGAATCAAACCTATAAAAGGAAAGAAGAGGAAGCAGAATTTGGAAGAAAAAGAGACCAAATTACCATGCAGGTCCATCCAAGTCTTAACCAAAGGGTCAGATAGTGCTGGAATGAATATTGCTCATTAAAGTGACTGTCATTGGGCTAAAATGACTGGGACTTACACTCCCACCTCTCTCAGTCACCAGATACGGACTATGGCAGGAAGGCTGTGACCTTGGATGAGTTGGGGGCTGTAGCTGAGGCAAACCCTGAGAAAGCTGATAGCCTGAGACTAACTGCTAAACACACCATCCCACCGGGAGGCCCGGCCTTCCTTGAAGTGGGATCTATATAGCAAAAGTCCACGTCTACCACAGCCCACCCTCAGCACCACTTGGATCCAGCACTCCACATATCTTCATGGAGCAGCAATTCCAAGTTTCTGGTGGGTCTCTTTTTCAAAGTGGATGCCCAGTGGGGCAAATTATAGACCTTTCCTCTGTCAGGTGGCCTCAGAGCCACATTTGGTACTCCTTTCTCCTCTCTCCATTATTCATTCTAGGTTTTCTTCACTGCTACTTCTCACCTCTTTGTGACACAGGCCACCCTGGCAAGGATGTGACCTTGGGAGAGATGACAGTCTCCAACCCTTAAGCTGCTGACAGCTGGAGGTGGTCTGCTACCTGTGCACCCTACAGCTAGGCAGGGAGTCCGTCCTTGAAAGTCTTTCTCGAATGAAAATCTTGATAGCATAGACAATTAAAATATGTAATAAATAATATATGTAATATATGATATATAGTTATATATTATACTTCCTTTCTGAGAATGCATATTTTTAAATCACTTGATGGAAAATTTCCATACTTTAGGCTTAGAAAGATGCTTTTAAATAAGTCATGTATGATTAATCACACAGACCTGTTCACTGCCCATGCAATCAAAGCAAAATTTAGAAATTAAGGAAAAATGAGAGGAAAACAGTGCTACTAGCACCATTAGCAAATAGGCCACAAAAATGAAAGCATAACATTAGAAGATATAGAAAAGAAAATAGACTAAACTTTCTTAGCCTGTTCTTCAATCAAAAGGAATATTGAAATTTAGAAATTAAAGATGAAGAATATTAACTTAAAAATAAACGCAATGTGAGCATAACTACTAATAGAGATATATACTAGTATTAGGTTATGAGGAAGAATGAATGACAATAAAAGAAAAACTCAACTCATACTTTAAAACTGGTAACTGCAGAAGGCCTAAAGCCCTAAGGCAATATTAATAAGTGTTTAAAACAAATTTTGGCTGAAACTAAAATACAATCTAAAAGACTAAAATTAGAAGCACTCCTATATTAATCCCAATCTGTTTCTAAACTGACTAAAATTGTACAGTCAAATATCAGTCCAGGCTAATTTTT
>NW_012141834.1:0-439 GCF_000956105.1 Propithecus coquereli
GGAAAAATGCACTAAGAAAACCTACAGTAAATAATGTTCATCATGATATTGAAGGTCAATAAATCCACTGATACCTTTCATCACAGCCTGTATTGTGTATTGTGCTGGCTACAGAAGGAAAGAAATGATAGTTTATGAATTGAAAAGGAGGAAAATTGTCATTATGTATCAATGATATGGCAAGATGCAGAGAAAACCCACACAAATGAATAGATAGTTGGTCAAATCAATAGGAGTGTTTAACAGTGTTGGTGGACAGAATATCAATTTGCAAATGTCAATTTCCTCTCCCTTAACAGTAATAATCATCTAGGAATTGTGGGTTGCCATGTGATTTATAATGGCAACACAAAGAAGCTAATTTACTGGGCAGAACATGCATAAGACTTAATAAATAAAGATGTCAATTTCATCCTAATTAACCCTATTGATTCAATGA
>NW_012141834.1:799-1897 GCF_000956105.1 Propithecus coquereli
TCATGTTTACTGAGCAGTTGCATGATGCTTTATAATAATTGTAGACAACATATTTATGCCAATATTTTCAGTGTTTGGGAGTCATAGATGAAGAGTGACTCAGGTAGCTCCAAGATCGATCATTTAGTCGACCTTCATGCCACAGAGAAAAACACAGACAGTCTAGTGATACAGGACTTCTGTTTCTAATAGCTGTGGGTTATGATTTTCTGAGAATTGTTTTCCTTAAGAGAGAGTTGGAGAAGCCACCCATGCTTGTGGCCAGTGGCATGAATATTGCAAGCCCTCCAACTGCAGAATGTGAATGTATTCTATATTTATCATTTTGGTTCATTAGAAATATTGCAGTGTTGTATGAATACTGGAAGCAGAAACTGAGATTCAGGATAATAAATCTCCAAGCCAAGTGCCAAGTTGTGCTTTTGCTGGAGGCAAGAGTAAAACCATATGTGTATGTAAAACTCTAACCATATGGGGGCATGCACCATTTTCTTTTTTTTTCCCCTTTAGGAGTTCAGACCAGGTGAAAGGGTCAATGCAGAATCATGTTCTGCTTTCCCAGAGGATTCCTGAACATTTCTTCTGACACTACTGCTGATACTGTCCTATAGGTTTCTGATGCCCAAAGGAAGTTCCTAGTTTAGCCACGATTTCTGTATAATCTGTCCAGTGTTGTACCATGTGTTTTAACTGAGCAGGAGACAACGTGGCCAAGAGGGGCTTGTCAAGGCCACATAATGAAAAATAAGCTGAGATGTCCAACGGCGGAGGGTGTTTAATGAAGGACCTTTACAGAAATCGAAAAACCTGGAGCAGAGAAAAAATTCCAACCCTTGCTAGAACACTTAAATCAGACACTGAGATTGCCAAAGTGCCCATAAATCAACTTTTAATATACTGTGGGATGGATAGATGAGGCTGTCCATAACACCATACGTCTTTGTTTGAAGTCTTGACGTTACTTTTCCAGTGCAAAGACACTTTAACATTAATAAGTTCAATAAAATAGAAATATACATAAATATATGTGCTTCTAATAACATTGACTTCTAGTTTTAAAATGTAAATGTGAAATGTAGAAACATATACATATATATG
>NW_012141835.1:0-1216 GCF_000956105.1 Propithecus coquereli
CATTGAATCTGTAGATCACTTTGGGTAGTATAGATATTTTAACAATGTTGATTCTGCCAATCCATGAGCATGGTATGGTTTTCCACCTGTTTATGTCCTCTGGTATTTCCTTCTGTAGTGTTTCACAGTTGTCCCTGAAGAGGTCTTTTACCTCCTTAGTTAAATATATTCCTAGGTATTTTATTTTCTTTGTTGCTATCGTGAAGGATATTGAGTCTTTGATTTGGTTCTCACTTTGACTATTGTTGACATGTAGGAATGCTACTGATTTCTGTATGTTGATTTTGTAACCTGAGACTTTGCTGAATTTGTTTATCAATTCCAGTAGTCTCATGGCAGAATCTTTGGGGTTTTCTAGATATAAGGTCATATCATCAGCAAAGAGTGATAATCTGACCTCTTTTGTTCCCATTTGGATGCCCTTAATTATCTTCTTTTGTCTGATTTCTCTGCCTAAGACTTCCAGCACTATGTTGAATAGAAGTGGTAATAAAGGGCAACCTCCTCTGTTCCAGTTCTAAAGAAGAATGCTTTCAATTTTTCCCCATTAAGTATGATGTTGGCTGTGGGTTTGTCATACATGGCTTTTATCCTTTTTAAGTAAGTACCATCTATGCCTATTTCTTTAAGCATTCTTATCATAAAAGGATGTTGGATTTTGTTGAATGCTTTTTCTGCATCTATTAAGAGGATCATATGGTCTTTATTTTTACTTCTACTTATGTTTTGAATTACATTTATAAATTCGCATATGTTGAACCATTCTTGTGTCTCTGGAATGAAGCCCACCGGGTCATGATGGATTATGTTTTTGACAAGCACATGAATTCGGTGTGCTAGGATTTTGTTGATAATTTTGTTGAGATATTGGTCTGTAGTTTTCATTTTTTGTTGTGTCCTTTCCTGCCTTCCCTATAAGGCTGATGTTGGCTTCATAAAACTTGTTGGGGAGGATTCCTTCCTTCTCAATGTTGTGGAATAATTTCTGCAGAACAGGCACCAGTTTTTCTGTGTAGCTCTAGTACAATTCGGGTGTGAAACCATCCGGTCTGGGACTTTTCTTTTTAGGAAGCTTTTTTATTGCTGCTTCAATTTCATTATTTTATGTTGGTCTGTTCAGGAATTCTATTTCTTCCTGATTCAGCCTAGGGAGGCTGAATCACTCCTCCACATTTTCAAGTTTATGTGAATAGAGGTTTTTATACTTTTCAGAGAT
>NW_012141835.1:10456-11671 GCF_000956105.1 Propithecus coquereli
TCTGACTTATACCACAGCATGGATGAACCTTGAGGACATTATGCCACGTGAAATATTCAATCACAAACAAATACTGTTTATTTCCATTTATACGAGGTACTTAGAGTAGTCAAAATCATAGAGACAGAAAATAGAATGGCATTTGACAAGGGCTTTTGGGAGGGGGAATGGAGAGTAGTTTAATGGGCATAGATTTTCAGTTTGGGAAGATGAAATGAGCTGTGGAGATGGATTATGATGATGGTTGCACAATGATATGAATGTGTGTAATTAATACAACTGAAGTGTATACTTAAAAACAGAAGAGATGATGAATTTTATGTTATGGATATATTACTACACCAATCAAAATTTGAAAATAAAAGACCGTAGTCAAACATCCCTTTTAGTCAGTATACTAATAGATGTGATAAAAGATTTCACATTAGTATTATTTTGATATTTACGTTGCCAATTCATATATGCTTGAATTACTGTTATACTGTTTGTATGATTTTTTGTATAAAATATTCTACTTCCTTCTATACTTCAGTTATCAGCAAGAAATTAACATAAAATTCAAATTTTCTAAATGTTTATGTTGGTCTTACCTCAAGATGTTATATGAAACTTAAAATTGTGGTTGTACATAAAACTCAAGATTATGTAATACAATTTGATGCCTCAAATATATTAAAAATTGACAAACTAGTTGTTAAGACTAGGTAGGGGAATTTATATGAAAAATGGATAACAACAACATTTGTGTAATATCTTCAGGTATTATCAACCTTCAAAAGGAAGGAAATTCTAACTTAGACTGCTTCTGATACTATTCACACATATGATCACAGTTAATACTACAAATACATTATTTAAAAGCACTTTATTTATTTAACAATCAACCAGTTCAGTAGATGTATTCTGCCAAGATGTATTCTAAATATTGCAAATGCACCCCTTGACTAACTGGTTGAAAAGGCAAGTCATTTTCCATAGTTCACCATATGTTCATCCCATTTGAGCCACATTGGTCTGCTTCTGCTTCTGCCTACCTTGTTCTTTCTTGAGATCCGGACCTGGTCACTCCCTCCCTTTCTTAATCTCTGCTTAAATATTATCTCCTCAGTGAGCCCTTCCCTGACTAACTTATGAGAAAGTGTTCTCTTCTACCAGGTTACTCACCAGTTCCATTAACTTCTTGATTATTTTTCTTATTAACTAAAAATATTTTAC
>NW_012141836.1:0-1855 GCF_000956105.1 Propithecus coquereli
TTAATGGTGAAATAACAGGCTTATAATGCTTTATTATGAGACAAATATATACTATAAACACTGTGCTTAAAATTATATATTAGGTCATATAAAGTTAGAATGAAAAGAAATCTTACAGATCAGATTATTCACTGTCTTATTAAAAAATGAGGAAATTGAGGCTCAGATGTTGTGAGATTAGCCAAGGATTACACAATTGCATACTAACATGATCCAAGCAGGGTAAATCTTCCGACATTCCTTCCTGGACTTTTCCTATTGGTTCATGCTGGCTTTACAAATTAGGAACAAGGAGATCATTTCAAATTAGTGGGGATCAGGAAAGGGTGTGCAAAATATACAGGATTTGCAAAGCTTTGTTGTGCTTTCACAGTTTGACTGGGTGAGTGAATGGAAGACTTTTGGGAAGTAAAAGCATGAAGAAGATAGGTATGCTACAGTCTCCTCCATAGAACAATAGCAAGCATTGTGAGAGAAGCAGAGTCAGGGAGAGTGAGGGGTTACATAAGTTTCTACACTCATAACAAGTATTTATTGAACATTTACTCTATGCCAACCTTACTGTGTTCTAGGCACCAAATATAAATCAAGGTGCAAAACAAAGATTCCTGACCTATAGAGAGCTTAAATTGTAGTAGAAGTACACAAAAAATAGTTTATCATTATAATGTATAAATAAAGTATGTAGAGATTATATAGAATGTTAGAAGATGATAAGGGAAAAGTGTTTGGCAAAGGAAGAAGTAGGATAAAGGGATTGAGAGTGTGGGTGGGATGGACACTTAACAGTATAAAATACATCGCCATGGCCCTTATAACAAAGGTGATAAAAGAATCTCAGACAGGTGACAGAGTTAGCCAGGTGGCTGTTTGGGAGAAGAGAGTTGCAGGCAGAGAGAAAAGCTAAAGCTAAGCCCACAGACAGGAGCATGTGTTTGAAGCACAGCAAGGAAGTCAACGTTTCTAAAACAAGAGCGAAGGATGTGAGAGTAGTAGAAGAAGAAAGGTAAGGAAGTGAATAGTACCCGTAAGGCCCAGAGTTCACCTCGAATACATTGCCTTTCACTGTGCGCGAATAGGAAGTAACTAAAGAGTTTTGAACAGAGAAGTGACATCATCTCTTTCACATTGTAAAAGGCCATTCTGGCTACTGTGTTAAAAAGTAGATTTTAGAATCCAGGCATAGAAACAGAACTGTTAAATTCAGGTGATGAGAGCTGATCTTGTGGTCGCAGAAGAAGAGTTGAAGTGTTGAGAAGTAATTGGATGCTGGATATAAGTTGAAGTCAATTTCCTGATGGGCTGGGTGTGCTGTGTAGGAGAAAGAGAGGAGTCAAGATTTACGCCTCCAAGAAAGTGCAGTGTTCAGGAGGAAGCAAAGAAATAACACCAAGGGGAAGGTATGATATGACTAAGATGCCAAAAACGATAAGAACTGACAATTAACCAGTGACTTTGAGAAGAGAGAGTAGCTTCTGTGGAGTGGTAGAGGACAAAACTGGAAAGACTGGCTTTACTTGAAAAAGAGGATAAGCAAGCTCAGAGAGTTAGAGACAGGAGTATAACCATCTCATGGGAGAAATTTTGCATAAAAGAAATAAATAACTGGATGGGAAATGAAATAAAAGAATATTTGTTTGACAATGGAATGATCCAGTAGGTTATACAAAATTATGGAATACTTTCAATCTCTTCTGGCTTGAGTTAAACTGTTTGAAGGAAGTAGGCATGTTTACCTAGAATTCAAAATTAAATTTAATTGCAGTTATTTATTTAAGTTTGAGGCTGAGAGACAATAGTTTATTATTCAACTAAAAGTACTATATATGGATTTTGGTCTATTGATATGTAAAAA
>NW_012141836.1:1905-3948 GCF_000956105.1 Propithecus coquereli
GAGAGTAGGAAAGAGTCCCAAACTGAGCCTCCAAGAACGCCATCTTCCAGAATTTGCTAGGAGGAAGAAAAGCCAACAAGAGGACAGAGAATGGACAATCGCATAAGAAGAAATCTAAGAGAGTGTGGCATCCTGAAAGTTAAAGGAATAGGGTTCCTCAAGAACAACAGAGTGACAATTATTAAATGGAAGAGCATGATAAACCTACGTGGACAACTATGTAATAAGAAATGCACAACTGAGACCTTGTCTAAGCGCACTGCAGAATTGTAAGCAGTATAATAATCCTATCCCACCATCTACTACTTAGGATTTTGTGGAAGGCTCAGACAAGACAGATGCCCTTTCCACGAGATGGAGAAAACCTAAGCTTAAAGCTATTTCAAAACTGGAAAATTTTGTTGTATATTTTTGAATTATCAATGTTGATTTCTTGTATACTTCTGTTCAACAGCTTTCTTCCCACTCCCTATGAGAAGTCAGTCATAGTATGTTCAAAATCGTGAAAGCCGAAAAGAAAAAAAGAGTAGATCACAATCAGAGAGATCATATTATAAGGAAAAAGAATTGGAAATATTTGAAATGTCCATTGAAGGGAGATGGGAGAATAAAATGAAACCTGAATAGAGCCCGAAAGGACTATGAAGAAATAGACTATCAGCCAAGACATTTTTAAATGAAAATCAACAAATAGAAAGCACAGAACTAACATCTATTAAGGGGAACTCTGTGACATATATTAGGTATTGGATGTATTTTATCTCGGATAATTGTCACAATAAATTCTGAAAAGTGTGTGCTCATCCTTTTATAAGGAGAAAGCCACAGCTTATAAAGGTCACACAAAATCACTAACGTTTGCAGTGGCAGAGTTGGTACTGGAAATGAATTTGCCTCTATTTCTAAACTTGTGTACTTTCTAGTACCTCATGTTAGAAAAAAAAAATGAAGAAGTGGCACATGTTCTAAAAGCCAGGGAAAATGTTAAGTAAATCCAAGGCTAAGTAAGGGGGAACTGGTGTAAGCTAAATGATAAGAATGAGTGTAATTACTCATTTGTAAGTTTAGGCAGTGAAACAAAGTGAGAAATAGGCAGATTGATAATAAAGGCATATAAATCTAGCATACAAGCTGTTGAATAATAGCAAATGGCCAAATAGCATTAAATTTAAACTATACTTTTTTTCTGACTAATCCCTTGTAATATCTTCACCTGCAGATGACAACTTCAAATATTCACATACTGTCTGGGTATTTCAGGCAAACGTCTAATTTAGTGGCCTGAGTTTAGCACTGCCATTCTTTACTTCACTTTCACCTGTGGAAACATAATTGTTTTGTTTCTTGGCCAATAATTTCATGGAAAGCTTTTTCTAAAGGGTAAAAACAAAAAAACCATGCACACATAAAATATAATTTTCATTTAGCATCTATTTGGCAGTCTGTTTTGTTTGCAAATCCAATAGATGGCAGTTATTTTCAGGGATTTTTTTTTAAGTGTTACTTCAATATGTTTCCACTGCTCCTGAATGGTTGCTATCAGAGCACAGAGCTGAGAAGAGCAGCTGGATCTATCTTTGGCTTAAATGTGGTAATTTGGAAATGGAACTGTCTTTGGAAAGCCTTCCTTGTTAATTTTGAAGTCTGGATGTACTGTGCATCCAAATTCCTTTTCTCTGATACAGACAACTATGGGAAAGCTGTGTTACCCTGTATTTTGCCAATGATAAATGGTGGGAAGCATCATAACTCATGCACCTAAAAGGCATCTTGAACTTAATGATTATGCCAATGTTGAAATAGTCAGTACCCAGCATACACAGATTTTAGCAAAGATAATGACTCACGTACACAGGAGGTTAACTCTACTTCAGGAACGTACATGTTAATCTAGTCATATTCAAACAGATTTATAATCAGAAAGGCACCTAACTAGTCATTGGTTCTGTTCTCTGCCTTCCACTCACCTAAATAACTAAAATGTCTGGAGAAATTAGATGAGGAGCAGTGGGTTGTAGAGGTTAATTACTTGGACTCTAGAAT
>NW_012141836.1:5910-7627 GCF_000956105.1 Propithecus coquereli
GAATTGTCAATATCACAAGCAATTGCAAAACAAGATAGCTGTTTTCTTAAATACCACCATAAAACTAGGAAGTTTCCAGGATAATTTCAATTGATGTAAAAATAAATATTCAATATAAAGACTTTTAATATAAGTGATGTTAATGGATGCTTGTCAATTATTACATACAGGCCATTTCTTTCACATATGTTCATGTTCTTAGGAACCAAATGTGTTTATTAAATTGTAGAAATATGGAATAAAACATCCCAGTTAACCTTTGGTTCAGAGGAGAAAGATGTTGCTGGGAGTATATTATTGTAGAAGTTGTTTCCAAGCTACAAACCATATTGCTGAATGCTTCTGTCCCTGTAGAGATTTTATTTTTGATTAGTATAGCTATATTTCATTTAAAGCCACCTATTTTTATTAATTAAGCATATATTTATAGAGCATCAGTAGTTTTTATTGTATCAAATATGCCCATCACAGAAAATTTAGAAGTTTAAAACCCTGGGGGAGCTCAGCATTTAACAAGCAAGGCATAAAATTGCAGGGTGATGTGTTAAGGACTATAATAGATGCGTGCTTTTAAAAGAGGCAACTAAATCTTAAGGCAGGAAGTTGTTTACTTTTATTTATTTATTTTTTGCTGTTGAGAATGTAATGTTTCAGCTAAAAGATGTGGAAGCATGGAGTGAGAGGGAGGGAGAGGGATGCCGTTAGTGGAGACAGAACGCTCAGCTGCACAGAGATGATTTCATAGTCAGAAGCTTAAGAGAAGAAGAAAAAAGCAATTGGGTAAGCAAAGTGCTGATCCTGAAGGATTTTGCAGGCTAACTAAAGGAATCTGGATTATCTCCTAAAAGCTCTGGCAAACTATTAAAAGATTTTTGGAAATAACACAGATTTTCATTATTAGCAGCATTACAAGTGACCAGAAAGGAACATTCAAAAGATAGTAGATACGTTTGAAAGGACTTAGTGACCAATTAGATGGTGTAGGTAAGCAAGGAAAGGGCAGGTTATGAGGGCTCCCAAGTTCAAGACTTAGGTAACTTGATGACAATAACAGAGATATAAAATCTAGAAAAAGAAACATATATGGGGTGAGAAATTCAGCTTAAGGCATGAATGTTTGAAGTACTGGCTGGATAGCCCAACTCAGATTGAAATAAGCAGAAGTAGGAGAATGTGGATTCTCCTCCTGGTACTTTGGTATGTGGGACAAGAATAAGTAAGTGTCCTCCCATGAGAGTGTTTTATATCCTGGATACTAGTGTTTAGTTGGTCTATCTTTTGAGTACAAATGTGTATGTGATAAATGCATACTTTTATGTGTAATTAAGGTATATGTATGTGTTTATCACTATATACTTAGAGTTTAGTGGCTGGCACACAGTAGGAACTCAACACCAGTGTGTTCAATATATTTGGAGATCCACCCATTTTTCCCCAAGAAGGATTTTTCCGAGTGTTTTCGCACTAGTTCTTTTGAGTCCAATTTAAAAGAAAAGAGCTGACTTCCTTGAAGGATCTGCTAACCTCTTTGTTAGAACTGCTGCCCTCAGCTTGAAAAGGTTGTTTTTGCTTCACTTAAAATTGAAATCTTAAAAAGAAATTGAAATATTTTCCTGTGAGTCTATCCATTCTAAAATGTCCTTTCTTATTCATTATTGTGTAGAATTTATCCCAGCAGAACTTTACAAGGTTTATTTGCTGAGTCTCCGTTTCTTTT
>NW_012141836.1:8262-9181 GCF_000956105.1 Propithecus coquereli
GAACTGCTACCTTATGAATTCGCCTTTATTATTCTGGCTTACAATTATTTAGGTCTCATTTTGCCATGCGATTTTTATATGACTATCTCATTATCCCAATTAAATTGTGACTTTTTCTAGGGCAGACAATCTATCGCATCCTGTATGGATTCTAGAAGAGAGCTTTAAAGATAGACGTTGATGAAACTTCTGTAAATAAATATGTTCAATATCAATGAAATGCATGAGCTTCTGAATTTCTAAATTGGACATCTCAAATGGCAGAACAAAGTGTGAGACTTGCACACCCTTTTCCCATTGTCTGTTCTTGAACAAAGTCATTTTAGCTTTTCCCAGCGTCAGACACTCAATCGTATAAGATTGAATTTACAAGAGTAAGATTCATTCTGAAACTCAAGATAAAGCAAAATACAAGGAGAAAATGAAAATCTGTTCCAGTGTAAATCCCTCCTCAACTAGAGAGATGCATATTGACTTTTCTTGGTGGCAGAGGCTTATGTGACAGGCGTTGGTGCCTGAAATGTTCCACAGATAAATGGAAGACTTTATTCTCAAGTGACCCTGGCATACTCATGTGGAAAAAGCGAAAGCATAATTGAAAGAATGTTATTTAGTTTCCATATTTTAGTACATTAAGAAACACGGGGCACTGAGTGTAACTATTTCTTATGTTTCGAAAGCCAAGTGTGAAAGTTGCTGTTATTTAATAGGACTGAGTTTATGCGGCAGGCCCAACAGAGGCTGCTTGTTCATTGTGAGACATGGTGCCTGCAGCTGCCGCCAGGTAAATGGTGACAAGTTTTACAACGAATAGACCTAGTATTGTAGTTAGGCTCTGCGCCAAGTATAGCTTAAAAAGACTTATGTGAAGGACAGGGTTCCCTTTAAAATGTGCTTTTCATTTAATTTTTTTTAAATT
>NW_012141836.1:10547-11075 GCF_000956105.1 Propithecus coquereli
AAAAAATAAAATAAGATTCATGTGAAGATTTGAAAGATTTCAGGATCTTATATTAGAATTCCGTTTCCATTACATTGGAGTTCCTTTTGTCATTGTAGTCATATTAAGAAAATGAAATTTGTATATGTTTCATATTTACAGATAAATTTTATAAATGAGTATCTTTTCCCTAATCATTATTGAGAAATTAATTTTAATGCATTTTTCATCTTTTCAGCAGACAATTGCAAACTATAAACTAATAATTTAGTTTATTTCCCTTTCTAAATCTCTTCTATAAATATTGATTCCAGCAAGGCAAAAATCAAAAATATATTCAACATTCTGTATCGTATACCACATATGTAACTGTGAATTGCTTATACTGACAGTAAGATAAATTAGTGCATATATAAGGTCAAATTGGTACATGAACCTCAGATTAAATAGTGCAAGTCATTTCAATCAAATGGTATTATTTTTACTCTTTCCAATACCTCCACTAAATGTGTAATAAATATGAACACTAATAAAAGGAAAATGTATATG
>NW_012141836.1:15525-15886 GCF_000956105.1 Propithecus coquereli
TCTCAGCTGATGATTTTGAAGACAAGCAGATTTTCCAATGACTAGTTAGCGCCTACCAATAATAGCTTTATTTTTAGTTATGTCTGGGTAAAGAGGCAAAGGTTTATTTTTTCCTTGATATTTATAGCATCCTATGTACCTATGCTCCATGAAAGGTTACCTAAATCAAATTTATCCCAAATGGGCAATATTTAACTTTAAAAATGTCGACGGAAGGGTAAAATTCTCTAAAGAGCAACATTGAGTTGATTGACTGAATTATAATTAGGAAGTGATGAATTATACATTCCCTTTTCATTTTAAATATTGATTAATAAATATATTGATTCTTAAACTCATTTATTCTGTTGTTCAGTAGACT
>NW_012141836.1:15936-16565 GCF_000956105.1 Propithecus coquereli
CTTGTTCTTTCTGTGCCACTTTGACCATTCCTCCTATGTCTCCAACACGCCCGTCTCCTGCCTTAATGGTTGATGCTCTCTAGTGTTTCCAACTTCACTCACTACTCTTTTAACTTTATGCATTCTCTTAGGTTTCTTCCACCTATTTCCATGCTTTTAACAATCAGTGACTTCAACTCTCTCTCCTGACCAGCTGCCTAGATAATCTGATTTATGTCTATCTCCCTGCACAGCTACAGCTGGAAGTGCCATAGACACCTTGATTTCATAATGCTCCAAACTGAATCTTCCTCCTTCCTTAAAAATGGCTCTTTCTCCTCTTTTTCCACCTTTTCTTCTTTTCCTTATTATGCCCTTTATCTCAGTTGAGCAGCATCCCCATCCCCATGCCCTAAGCTAAAACTCCAAACATCATCTTTGATCCCTCCAGCTTTTCACTGCCTAATAAATCAATCAGTTATCAAGTTCACGTCTTCCTGATTTTCTCTCTTAAAATGTCCTATAGCCCCTCCCTTCTTTCTGTCCTTCCTTGATAGCCCTAGTCCTGGCTGCCATCTCTTTTATTCGTATGACCTGTTTACTCCCATCTGTATTTAACTTTCAGCCTTTATTCTTGCTCCCATCATTTT
>NW_012141836.1:17785-18199 GCF_000956105.1 Propithecus coquereli
ATTTTAATACTTGGTTAAGGTATACATAATTTGTCAAGGTTTTAAATTAAATAAATCATTGTTTCCTAAAAATTATTATAAGATTCAATGTCAACATTTAAGCTTTTTGTTTTCAGTAATTTCCAGTGCTAAGTCGTTGAGCATTTATTTACCAAATAGTTAAGATTATTCTAAGCCAGGGGCTGGATGTAGAAAAGTAAAGCTAAAAATCAAGGTCCTGGTCCAAGAGGCTTTTGCAGTCTATTAGAAGGAATTGGATCATAAATAAGAAAACATAAATAAGCAATATAATTTAAGATTATGATCTTGTCATGAAGTGAGTGAACAGTGATACAACAGAGAATGAAAAGAATGGTGGGAGATTAGCTAAGGATGTATGGCCAGAAAAGGCCTCTCTGAGATAATAATTAGTCA
>NW_012141836.1:20339-20758 GCF_000956105.1 Propithecus coquereli
TTTTCTATATCACATATTGGAAATCACATTAGTGTTTGTGAAAGCAGCATGTATTTAGTACATAGGGATGGAAATAATTTAGTTAATCATATTCATACTTAATACTAGAAATATTTTTTTGTAATTCAGTCTATCACTAAGACTATTGGACTTATCTCCCAAGAGTATTATAAAAATATACATTGTAACAGATAACAGATATAAAGGAATTTTGAACATGATAATGATTCATTTTAATCTAATTTTATCACTGGAATTTCTTAAAATTTGTAAGTTTGTTTTAGTGTGTTATCTAGCCATGGTTACTCTAACTACCCAGCAGCTTAGAACAAACTTGAATAAGGTTCAAACTGCGGCAGTGGTTGACTGCCAATAAAAATAAGGGACATATTTAACTATTTCTTATCTAAATTAAAATA
>NW_012141837.1:0-614 GCF_000956105.1 Propithecus coquereli
TGTGCATAAAGGTTTTTATAGTATTCATAGATGATATTTTGTAGTTCCGTGGTATCAGTTGTAATTTCCTTTTTCATTCCTGATGGAGCTTATTAAAGTGCTTTCTTTTCTGCTTCTCCTTAATCTAGCAAAAGGCATGTCAATTTTGTTTATTTTTTCAAAGAAACAACTTGTTTTATTAATCTTCCATATAGTTTTCTTCTTATTGATTTCATTTAGTTCTGCTCTAATCTTTGTTATTTCTTTTTTTCTGCTGGGTTTGGGGTCGGTTTGCTCATTCTTTTCCAGTTCTTTGAGATTATTCATTAGGTTGTTGATTTGTGATCTTTCTGTCTTTTAGATGCAGGCATTTATGGATATAAATTTTTCTCTCAGGACTACTTTAGTTGTGTCCCACAGATTTTGATAACTTGTGTCTTCTTCATCATTTAGTTCAAAGAATCTTTTGATTTCCCTCTTGATTTCATCCTTAGCCCAATAATCATTCAGTAGAAGGTTGTTGAGTTTCCATGACTTTGCTTAGAGATGACAGTTTCTGTTGGAGTTGATTTCTAATTTTATTCCACTGTGGTCTGAGAAGGTGAATGGTATAATTTCTATTTTTTTAAAATTTA
>NW_012141837.1:3744-4082 GCF_000956105.1 Propithecus coquereli
AATTCTGTAATCTCTGCTTTCTTCTTTTTTATGTTATATTAAAGGTGAACTACCTCTACACACAAGAGTTTCATTCATGTGTATGATCAAGCCTATCTTGTGATATGAAACTTTAAATATGTTCTCTGTAACTTGAAGATAACATCTGCTCAAAAAATACTTAAAATAATTAAATGATTAAATTAAGTGATGCTACATGCTTACCTAATCCCTGTTACTGTTTTTCCTTTGGTCTAAATTTTTGGTAAACTTTAACCTTTCAGTACTAACTTAAAAAGGAGAGAGACCAATGAAAATTAATATATAGGAAATTTATCAATGATATATTTAAAGATAAA
>NW_012141838.1:0-369 GCF_000956105.1 Propithecus coquereli
AGAGAGAGGTAAATTTAGAAATGAGCACTCTACATGAACAGGTAATTTATAAAAAATACATAAAAGGCTAAAAACATAAGGAACAATGTTCAAACTAATTAAATACCAGAAAAATAACAATAAAAACTATAACATGCTCATTTTTTATCCATCAGATTGTTGGATAGTCATAAAGCCTAACAACACTTGGCAAGGGGGATGCAAAAAAATGGATGCTCTTTCACATGGTTTATATATGTAAACTTGAAAAAACTTTTTGGAAGACAGTTTGGATGTACCTTGCAAGATTTTAAATGTGCAAACCTGCTTTGTCAAAGATCAGCTGGTTGTAGGTATGTGGCTTTATTTCTGGATTCTCTATTCTGTTCT
>NW_012141838.1:2049-2598 GCF_000956105.1 Propithecus coquereli
AACACAAATGTATTGACTATTTACAGGTTTAAAGGGGCCAGGAAGAAAAATTATAAATGACAATTTCTACTAATATCTCTAAATAAGCTAAAAAATTTAAATTTAAGAATTTAAAAACTTCTTTCTGTGACAATATTTTTGTGTCTTCAGTCTGTTTTCATACCAACAAATAATATGTCACATACTTACTTACAACTAGAAAATAAGTTAATATGGTAAGCCAAAATTATACCTCAATCTATCATATTGCTCCAGTGACATTTACAACTAAATTTATATTCTGAGAAAGAAAGCAACATTTTTCCCAAGGTATCTTCTGTTTACTAGAACATGCAATAACATTCAACAAGTTAACAATCACGCAATGATTACGTCAAAACCTTGGGCATTAGTTAATGTGTGCTGTCTTATCAGTAGTAATAAAACATCTATTGAAATTAAAATGCCACACCACTTTGAAAAGCCCTTATCTTATGACTGAACAATCTGAATACAACAAACTCCTCTGCTAGAAAAATATAAGGATTTAGCAAATTGGGGGGAAAAAAA
>NW_012141839.1:0-304 GCF_000956105.1 Propithecus coquereli
ATAATAAATTTATAATTAATATAAATAAAATGGGAGTTGGATCCCATAGTTCCTACTATCAAGATTATTCCAGAGCAGTACTGTACAATACTGCTTTTCATGGTAACACAAATATTGTCTTCAATAAGGTATTCACTATTCACATATAGCTAGTGCAACTTAGGAACTGAATTTTTAAAATTTTTAAAATTTATTTGATTTTAAGTGATTTTAAATATTCACAGGTAGATAGTGGCTACCGTATTGGACAGCATAGTTCTAGATTCTTAAGCTAAGCAAATGGACCTGATAAGTAAGATAACCA
>NW_012141839.1:12604-13482 GCF_000956105.1 Propithecus coquereli
TCCTCAGTTATCTTATTTTCACAATTTGAGGGGTAAGGTGCAATTAGGATTGATGGTTCTCAATGATAGTTTTCTATGAAAAAGTGATTCTGTAATGCTTTTATTCAGTTTCCTAATGTACTAAGCCATCATTATACTGATGCTATGCTGCAAAAGAAATAAAAATAAATGTACAATAACCTAAACACAGGGGATGTTTAAGTTCTTCTTTCCCTAGAAATTATTTAAGACATGCACACTTTCCTATATAATGTGTTAAATTACAGACATCTGACAAAATGTAACATCCAGAGGCTTCACCTCTGTGTTAGAAATTATTTCTTTAAGTGCTTTTTATAAAGAATTACAAAATGCGATTTCATATTGATGTGAATACACGCTTTATTAGATGTACCTGACTGTAATTTCTTTTGTAGCTAAATAATGTCTTACTCAACTTTTTTCCAACCATGCTGCTTACTAATGTGCCCTACACATGGGACTAGTTTGATTTGCATTTTGTGGATTATATTAATTTTGTCCAAAAATTAGGACTATTGTCATCAAACCAGTTCTAACATCTTTTCCAAGCTGTTGTATTCATCATTCTTTTTTTCACACACCGTTTCCTGGCTAATATGTCATGCATTCAGTCCTGTGAACAGCTGGTATAATAGCTAGAATAGATGCAGTGCATTGATTCTTGACTACTGGGAATTTCCAGCTGGCACAGTACATAACTGGATACGTAATAATAATAACAGATGAACATGTCTCTGCCTTATTCCAGTGGAGACCCTCAGAGAGTCCAAAAACTCATAATTTTAAAACAAATTTATCCAGATTGTGAGATATTTTAAAGAAATGCCTGGAAATTCCACCTATAACTAATAGAACAA
>NW_012141840.1:0-1015 GCF_000956105.1 Propithecus coquereli
CCGTAGTACAATTTAATGATATAAGATATGGAGAATATAACATATTAGTTTTGAAAATGCTGCTGTATTTGAAGTGTTTTCATCTAATTGTGGGCGTCAATAATAGCTGGACATACTAGCCTAGAGTTCAGCAGAGAGATCTAGATTTGAAATATTGATTTGAGTTGTCTGTGTACAGATCATTGTGAAAATCACAGAAGAAAGGTGAACAGATGACACTAGTATAACTAGTGGATGAAAAGTAACACAGGAAGAGAGGAGAAAAAAGATGAAGACAAGACAGAAGATAGAGACACGGGAAACTGATATTTGAGAATCAGTTAGGTGAATAGACAGTGGCAAAGACAAATGAAAAAAATGAGCATGAGAAGTTGAAGAAAGTGTGGATCATGGAGTATCATGGAATAAAGAAGGAAAGAGAGTTTTAAGCAAAAACTGCCCTGCACAACCATGTCAGCTGCTGAAGGGTGTTAATGGTGAAGAGCCCTTTAGATGCAGTGGTGTGGAAGTCAGGGCTTTAGTGTGAGTATCTCTCCTGAAGAAGTGTAGAAAAAGCTAGATGGGAGTGTGAAGTTAGGAGCTGAAGATGAGTAAGCCAAAACATCCCACAGAGGCAGCATATTCAATAAACTCAGGAGCTTGAGAGGGATTTGGGGTAACATTGAAAGAAAATGTGTGTGTTTGTATCTGTGTGTATGTGAGGAAAAGAGGGATAAATTTTTGCCTGCTAGGTTAATTAGGGTGAATTTTTCATGTTATCACTCAGGAATGGAAGCACTCTGTCCTCTCCATCTCCAGCAGGACAAACCAGGTCAGGCACTCTCCTTGTGTCGCACTAAGGATGACATGATGGCAGCGGAGCCCATGGGCACATGTGAGTGGAAACCTGGTGATACCACCAGGCCTGGACTGCAGTGAGTAAGAATAAAAGGCTCTTAATGTAAGCACACTTGGAACTTTTATTAATTATTTGGATAGGGGTAGTTCATGAAAGAATGGACTTCTTATAACAAAG
>NW_012141840.1:14690-15198 GCF_000956105.1 Propithecus coquereli
ACAAACCCTATTATAAAGAAAAACTGATTTTATTATCATTTTTCTATGGAATATTAGCAAAAAATGTAGTTATATTGTGTACCAAGGATTAAAAATAACCTTTTTTAAGTTTGAATAAGATGATAAAATATGTACATACATTGCTGAAAACAAATATGATTTTTTTTCTGCAAAGTTAGCATGTAGATGAAAAGAAGACACCCAAATCCATATATTGTACTGTAATGGCTGTTCTCTTCAAAATTCCACTAATTCCCTCTAGATACTACTTCGACTGATGACACATGAGTTGTATCACTTTCCTGTTTATTTTTCAAACTTCTCAATAATTCTTTTAGCTTGAAGCCTTCACTGAAATCTTCAATATTACTACCTACTTCTTCACAAATTTAAGTAAAATTCTGGGGAAAAGTGCATTTTAGTAATATCTTATGATGATTTCAGATAACTTAGTAGAGATAGTCTGTATCAGTTTTATTAAATAGCATACTATTTAAGTTCAGAAGAA
>NW_012141841.1:0-944 GCF_000956105.1 Propithecus coquereli
GTAACATAATGTTTATTATCATTATCAAGTATTATACAGTATACATCATTGTATACACTGTATCTTTACCTGACTGGGAGGGCAGTAGGTTTGTCTACACCAGCATCATCACAAACACGTGACTAATACATTGCACTACGTTGTTAGGTTGGCTACGTTGTCACTAGGCAACAGGAATTTAACAGTTCCATTATAATCTTATGGAGACAGTACGACATTTCAATCCACTGTTGACTGAAACGTCGCTATGTGGTGCTTAATTGTATATTCCTTGTTGTTCCAGTTGGTTAATTTAAGACACATTCATCTGAACAATATGAAATTCTGTAGGTCAAAAATAGCCAAATACCAGGAATTTCTAATGGTTCCAACCTTACACATCTTCTAGCTCATTTCAATGCAAACTATTGTTTAGGGAATTGTATTATATTTTTAAATTCATGGAATATCTAAATTAATTAGGGGTGAAGCGTTCTCAATAATTAAATAAAAATGTTGTCAGAGAGCACTGTTTGTAAGAGGAGAACTGTATATGAAATAGACACATATCTGTTAAAGAGCTTGTACATGCAAAAGAATAGAAGACCGCTGACATCAAGCTAGCCTAAGTCTACAAAGGAAGTGTTGGCGGTCTGTTGGAACATCTCACAGCCTGAACAAGGTTGCCTTGGTAAGGGTGGGAGTCAGGGCAAATTTGAAGGTCTCAGCAGCAGGCCTTCCTGGGCTTTTCCTTCTAGAGCTCTAACTCCCAATCTGTCTTGGTTTAAATTCTAAATTCCTGATTGGGAGCACCTAAATGCTCAGCCTGAGCAGCGGGTCCGCTGTGGTTTATTTAAGGTGAGAAAGCTGTCTGCAGGCTGGCCCTGCAATCCAGTAGCTGGAGAGGAACAGTAGCTATAGATATATGATTTTTAAAATAACAAGCACACCAATTCGAAGAAATT
>NW_012141841.1:10614-11323 GCF_000956105.1 Propithecus coquereli
CTGCTGTGGGTTGTCTTTTCACTTTCTTGATGGTAACAGCTGTAGCACAGGAGCTCTTAGTTTTGATGTGGTCAGTTTTTTTATTTTGTCATTTGTGCTTTTGGTATCATATCTAAGAAATCATTGTCTAATCCAAGGTCATGAACATTTCGCCAATGTTTGTTTCTAAGAGTTTTGTAGTTTGAACTTATACATTTAACTCAGCCTCGGCTATGATGGGATTCGATTTCTTCAGTCCTTGGTGGGCAGAACTCTATCAGTTCCTTTTAACAAGCAAGGCCGCCCAGTCCCCTGTGTGCTACAGGGCACTACCGAGGTTCTCATTTTTAACTGTTAGTGCCAAGCCTAGGTCAGCAGAGCCAAATGTGCTGCCTCAAACACCATTCTGTATCCAGGTTCAAGGAGGGCGTCTCTGGAAGAATTAATTTTTTATTCATGAGCTTGTCCTGGGGTGTAAAAGAAAAACATAACGATAGTATTTCCAGGTGAATTTCAAGATAATACACGTATTATAGGTGGACATCAGACGCTGCTTAGGCCTTGAAAAATGTGCCCAAGAAATATATAGACTTCAGAAGTCAAAAAACACAATGTCTTGAGAAGTCAAGGTGACGGTTCTTTTTAGGTCACAGGGACAACAAGTTTAGAAGCCAACAGCAGCTCCTGGCCAGAATCATTGGAGGGTAATTTTCCAGCTTGAACAAACGTG
>NW_012141842.1:0-1649 GCF_000956105.1 Propithecus coquereli
TCATTTGTTTGTTAATATTTATTTAAAGCCTACTACATAATGGGAAATTTCTAAGTGTTCATTGGTTTAGGGGTGAAAGAGATAAACACAGCACCTGCTTTATAAAATCCACATAAATGGCTTGTATGTATCTGAGACATATATTTTATAGTGTTTAGAGATAATATAATCCAAACGATTGATTGATGAAGAAGCTGCACTGCAGAAAGGTTGAATGGCTTGCCAAAGTTAATAAGATAATTGCTACCACAGTCTTATCTAACATTCAAATCTTCTTATTGTGTCCAATGTAGCAAATTTTAACCATATCATTACACACTCTGGCAATTCTTCAATTGTTAAGGAAAAAGAAAAAAGACTGACATAATAAGATTTCTTTTTTTAACTTCTTTCATTTGAGAGGTTTTGGTTTAAAATGCGTTTTATATATATGTATGTATACACACATACAGAGAGAGGGAGAGAGAAAAAGAGGGAGAGAGAAACCCTACAAACATGAACTAGTAATTTTCAAAGAAAGTCACTACTCATATTACCTCATTGCTAGTTAGAAATTATAATTTCCAGAATGAAAGACTACTTGGGGAAAAAAAATCTGCCTTCATGTACTAATTTTTAGTGCTCATTTTGTAGAGCTGAGATGATAAGAGGGTCACGATGTCAAAGAAGCATTATACAGACATCAGTTTTCTAATAAATGTCTGGGTAGGAAATGTTTAGTTAATCTGATTCTAAAGCTATTTTGAAATCATCAGTGCATCTTAGAAAACCTTTTAAAGAGGATTTATTTTCAACAACCCCTCAGGTTAAAATGGTTAACAGCTGAATTAAGTGCTGTACCTTCAGTGACCTGAAAGTGGAAGGGAAAGAGCACAAATGAATAATTTGTAGAAATGTTGTACTTTATTTCCATTAAGCAAAGAGGGAAAAAAATGAAAAGAAACTTGGTTACTAACAGAAGAATTTTGGAAATAAAAATGGTCTTAAATAAAATTGGGACACTTTCCATGTGTCAAGCACTTCGCTAAATACTTTATATTCATTATTTAAGTGTAAGTCTCACAGTGAATGATATGTAGAGTTCTAAAATCTTCATTTGGCTAATATAGGCATCAGAGTATTCTAATCTCACTTTCTTTTTCAAACTAAGCAGCTGAAATTCAGAAAGGCAAAAGACTTCCTCAAGATATCTTATGAGGTCGTGGGAGGGAGGGATAAACAGGCAGAGTACAGAGGACTTTTAGGACAGTGACATTGTTCTGTGATACTGTAATGATGGATATATGTTATTATATAATACTTTTCTTAAAACCAATGATATGTACACCAAGAGTGAACCCTAAGATAAGCTGTAAACTTTGGGTAATGATGTGTCAATGTAGGTTAATCAATTATAACAAAGGTACCACTTTGATGAGAGATGTTGAGAATGGGGGAGGTTGCACATATATGGGGCAGGAGATGTGTGGGAATTGTCTGTACTTTCTACTCCATTTTGTTGTGTACCGAAAACTGCTCTAAAATATAAAGTTTACTGGAAGATATCTTATGAGGTCAATAGATCCGAACCTGTGACTCTCTTGATTCCTTGCTCCTAATTCGGTATTTAATTGCCTTCATAAAAATTATATATGCATAGAAATAGATAT
>NW_012141842.1:14194-14601 GCF_000956105.1 Propithecus coquereli
TTTTTAAATTTTTTGTAGAGAGAGAGAGTCTCCCTATGTCGCCTGACTCTCAAAGTACTGGAATTGCAAGTGTGAGTCACCATACCCCTCCCATATTCCTTTATTAAATTAACTTCACGAACCTCGTTCTTTTAGCCTATGATAAATGTTTTACCCGCATTAGCATACAAAGGTTGTTACATTCTCCATCTACTGGCCACAATAAACAAACTACACATTTTAAAGTGACCCTTCACCCTTATATTAGTGATAATTGTATTTGATGGTAATCATTGAAATACCAACTTCCAGCAGCTTAAACATAGAGATCGTATATATTTTCTCACATGATCAGGATTCTGGAGATAGTCATTCCAAGATTAGTATTGTGTTTCATTTATTCCCTCGCTTGCCCAGTTTCTAAGGAG
>NW_012141843.1:0-789 GCF_000956105.1 Propithecus coquereli
ATTCCTGAAGTTTTTTGTAGGTGAGGAAGGGTACCTGAAAATTAGAGAAGAGCAGCCACTGTTGCTAACTTTAAATGCCCCAGAAGTGATCGGTGTGCTGTCTTTATAGTCTACCCAACTCCTGTTTCCCAGAGAGCATTAGATTGTGTTTCTCCATCACAGGCCCGTGGAAACCTCGCGTCTGGAGTCGGGGGGAATGCTTTGTTGACTCTGGTCTGTACCTTTAGCCCAAAATTGTGCATTTGTCTCCAGAATGGAGATTCTTTCCCTAATGCTGTGAAAATCTTCACACTCATGCTCTGTTTTCATCCCTTCAGTTTCTCTAAGGAGTTCTCTCCTTTGCTAATCATTTTACTCCAGAGGCAGGGGGGCAGTTTTGGAGGAGTGAGTGATGTATGTTAAAAAATCTGTGTTTATTCTGTTCAGAATTTTCATCCAATATTAAAAGCCCATCCTAACCAATGTGTGTCACCATGGAACATTCTCCTTTCCCTTTCTTCTTCTATGAGATTCCAAATGCATTTTTCTCAACATTACTAAGTTTGAAGGTTTTTGGATTCTTTTTCCTTAGGTTATTTTTTTTTTTTTCCTGAGCGTGCCTTGCATCACTGAATAGTCAGTTTCAGATCCAAGTTTGACCAAAATGTGTTTGACTATTGCTTGAATATTTAGCCTATATTTATATTATGTTGCATTACAATATCGGTTACATAGTGAGCTGAGAGATTTTGTTTGACAAAATGTTATGTTTCATTTTAGTAATTTTGAAAATCAAGAATTTTCTTTGGA
>NW_012141843.1:839-1337 GCF_000956105.1 Propithecus coquereli
GCTGAGAGATTTTGTTTGACAAAATGTTATGTTTCATTTTAGTAATTTTGAAAATCAAGAATTTTCTTTGGAACCTCATAACTTAAGATAAAAATGTAATTGTGCTTCTTACTAACTTGTTTTTCTTCTGCAACAAAATATGGAAACATTTACATTAGTTATATGCAGATAAAACCAGAGTTTTATCTCCCTTTTAAGCTGTTAACGAACTTGGTTTATTTTCTTTGAGGAAATGAATGCTTCTGTTATCTCACTTAGAATGCAATGAATATTATTCCTTATCAGGATAGTTTTATGTTGTTCTTCTCAGAGGTGTTTTAAAGACTGTCCAACTGTATCATACAAAATACTAAGAACTTATTTAATATATGAGTGCATCTGGAGACTATGTCAAATTACTAAGTTGTTATTCTTGCACTAGCAAGACAATGTAATCAAGCCAGAGAATGCCTAGAGTTTATTTTGATTTGTTTCCCGTTTGGTTTAAATTTACCACCC
>NW_012141844.1:0-2182 GCF_000956105.1 Propithecus coquereli
TCGATGTAAGTTTTAATATATGGTCTATTACTCTTTGTTTTAAGAATATAAATGAACATGACATTCTTAAATTTCTTAGGATTGTGATGGTATCAACAAAAGGATACATAGAAGTATGGAACAATCTTACTTATTTAGTATCTATTCTACATTTCAGCCACATTGATAGAAATGAAAATATGGCTACAGTTAAAGTAAATCACTTTTCATGCTGAAATGTTTATAGTATGTTTTATAAATTTAAGCAGCAAAAAATATTTTATCCACAAAATAGAAGAACAAAAACATCTGATGTGTAAAAGCTACAGGAAACATGTTATGTACGTGAATAAAAAGATAAATTAATCAGTGACTTTTTAAAGTATTTCTCTTTTCAAAAACTACATTGTTTTATTTTATGTCATACCTTTCTTCATTAACTTTAATACCTATAATTAAGTGAAACTATATTTGGATTCCATCACATGATATTTAATGCAAATTTCAAAATCTTTCAAAAACTTCATGAATCACAGACTGCTTTGTTTGTTCTACTAGGCTCACATTAATGTCAGCTCTAGCAAGGGCATAGCAGAACCTATTATGAATTTGGATGTGTCTCTTAAAGAGGATATTCTCCACATTCAAGTAGGGTCGGTATGGCCATTTGAAGATAAATATATGCATAGACCTAATGCATAGGTCTCTCCAAATAGCTGCAACATCTGTTCAAATAACACATTTTCCATTTTCATACTCAAGTCACACCCTCTAATAGTGTGTTACAGATGCTGCAAGTTCTTTAGTAACACTATTCTGCTAACTTCTTTGAAATATCACTGTATAATGCATTGCTACTCTGAATTCTTAAGGTTTTCTTTGCTTTAAAAGGCATAGTCGCAGGTATGTCTCCTGCTTACTATCTTACTTTGCTGAAGAAAAGTTTTAATATCAACTGAGCAAAACAAACATAATACATGATTTTTTAAAAACCTGTCCACATTGTTTTACCTGAGTGAAGTAATTTTATCAAGTTTAATTATACCTATGTATGTAGACCTATGTTATGTAGACCATTGTTCCTTTCTACATGATTTACCAAATGAAGAATTTATCCAAAATACCTTTAAACCTACATAGTTTTATATTATAATAATACTATATCTCAGAAATACAACTACATAAAAACTTTACAAATATGAAATTTTAATTGCCTTGGGTCTTTTGAATATATTAATCAAAAAACATTAATCAAACTGTATAAAGCATCTGTGTTACATTTACTCACAACAATTGTTGTCATAACTCAGGGGCTTAGATTTAGGCGGGCTCTAATCTCAGTCACTGAAAACAGTAAAAGTCAAAGCGTCATTACAATAGGATAACTGCACAAGTTGATGAAATATCCAAAGGGACAAATGTTAGATGATTTGGACAGATATCCATGACGGAAAAAGTAAATTCAGGATGGAAAGAGAGAGAGAGAGAGAGAGATGATAGAATAAGGATTGGTGAGAATCAATTCTTGAAGACAGGGCAAGGGGAAGAATCGACGCTCTGTTGATAGGAAGACAGATGAGTAACTGAAGGTAGAAGATACAGAATCCATCTCCAAACGGGAAAGGGCAATCGAAAGCAAGTTTCAGGTTTCTAGAAAACTAGGCTGTAATTCACTACAGGATCAAAATATTACATTTATTGTATCTTAAAGATCAACTATCAGTGACCAAATTCTTTGTAGCCTAAAAATATTTAAGAGAACACAGAATTAGTAGCTTTAAGCCAGTACGTCCCCATGTCTTCACTAAAAGTTGTCCCACTAAATTCTCCAAGATTTAAAAAAAAATTTATGGTCATATATATTTGGGAAATAGAATGTATATGGTTTGACTAAGTATTGGTATAGTTACAAAAACCCCAAAAATCTCAGTCATTAAAAAAGCAAAGGTGAATATTCTTACCGGAATGCTGCAGCTCGCCTCCGTGTCTTCTTCATTCAGGGACTGAGAATTAGGGAGGAGCCCCCATCTGAGACACGCCGGGCTGGTGACAGAATTAAAAGAGGGACAGTGGAAACACATGATGCATCTTAAACTTTTGTTCAGAATTACCACATATCCACTTGAATTTTTTGGCCAATATCAAGTTAATGGAGTAGGAATCAATCTTAATTCTCTTAAAAGACTCATAAATAATTGGAAAA
>NW_012141844.1:13527-15002 GCF_000956105.1 Propithecus coquereli
GCCTCGGCCTCCCAGAGTGCCAGGATTACAGGCGTGAGCCACTGCGCCCGGCCCCTCCTTTGATTTTTATGCTCTACTTTTCTTCTTGGGTTAGTAGGAGGAGGTGTTTCCTGCCCCCTCTCCACAATCCCAGTGTTTCTGACCTCATCCTGAATTTAACACAAAAACTGAAAATGTAATCAGAAGAAATTTTGATATCCCCCTCATTGCCTCATTGGTCAGTTTTTCCCATGCATATAATTTAGATAACCACATAAATTAGATTTCATAACTTTATGTAAAATTCAAACAATTTCAATGTGTTACAATATAAAGGTTGCCCATGGGAAATACTATCATCATTACTGCTAGACAATATCAACGTTCCATAATATTTTGCATGTTTATTGATTTACCAGCTATTGAGTGGCCAGGAAATTTATTTCTTTATTATCAGAAAAGGATTTTGAGGATTAGTGAGACTAGAACATCTAGGAGACCTGAAAAGTCTAAAAGTGGAAGAAAAAAACACAAAAATTTGGGGTTGCATCCAGCTACAGATAGATCATTCAGTTAGTCAGGCAGAGTCAATTATCTAGAGGATAAACCCACAGAAAACAAGCAGGCAGTATCGGAGGCTAGTTTCAATAACATGCTCAACGGCAGATCCAGCACATGGGTGTGATATAGTGACAAGGAACTTAAGATTATGCCAGGCAAAGAACCTGTACCAAGTTCTAATAGTCATAGCAACAGTCAAAGAGTGGGCAATTAGAAAGAGGACGTTTGCTGTGTGTATGGTGGGTGGAGGCAGAGGCTGAAAAGTGAAAGAAAATAGATGATCACCCTCAGAGGAAATTAGTGAGAGTGAAGCAGAAACATAATTTCAAAAGACCTGGGGATGCAAACATAAGTGGGTGAAAGTATCAGGAGTCAAAAGATTTTAGTTAAAGTACCTCCTCACAATGTGCATATTAATTACAAAGAAAACATTGGCCAATCGTGTTGTTCACATGAGCATCACAAAATATGATACACGACTGGACTGTATATTCAAAAATACCAATGTTGGGAAACAAAAGAAGGAACAAGGAACTGTAACAGACTGAAGGAGACTAAAGAGATGACTCATGGATGCAACATAGGACCCCAGATTTTCTTTTGCTATAAAGACCATAATTGAGACAATTGGCAAAATCTTTATAAGGACTATAGATCAGTTAGCATTATTTGTCTACAGTAATTTCTTGATATTTATTATTTACTTCATTATGTGAGTATGAACACATTATGTGGCTGTGTTTCACAAAGAACACACTGAGGACTTAGGGGTCAAGGGCCATCATGTGTGCAAAATAGTCTCAACATGCAGATAAGGGTATAGAAGGAAAACGGAAGGAGGGCAGCACACACAGTAAAATGTTAACATTTGGGTGATCTGGGCATAAAGAAACCCTTTGTACTGTTATAGCAACTTTTTTTTGTAAGTCTTAAAA
>NW_012141845.1:0-414 GCF_000956105.1 Propithecus coquereli
TGCTTTCAAACTTATCATCTCAGTTTTGTGCAAAATTGTCATAGTTGGTCTGTCATATTTGACAGAAACAGAGATAAATTCTGTAAGGATCTTTCCATTCAAAACGTAGAAAAAAAGCAATTTGAAAGTCAATGGAAAGCTTTGATATAGCTGGTACACTGGAGAAGTAGCTTATGAATTCCCCTATTTGATGAAATATTCCCTAGACATTTCTTAAAATTTGAGATGTAATGCACTACTTCAGTTGCTTAGGTGGATGATCTGAATTTTTTTTTTCAATTTTGTATTTACCTACCCCCTTATATGTTTAATTAACTTGATAACAAAGCAGAAATTACTGCCATAATTTATATTTCTTATTAGTTAAAGCAATTTTAAGAGCAAATGTCATAAATTATTAAATCCTTGATGAAA
>NW_012141845.1:7477-8824 GCF_000956105.1 Propithecus coquereli
ATCATTAAAAGCTAAATTTGGTTATGAAAATAAATGTTTATCATACAGAGGTAGGCAGAACAAATATATCAAAAAGAAAAAGAGAAGAGACAAGTACTAACAAGTAAACAGTTAACTATATGAATTATAGGTTCATAACATAAACTATCTTACCTGAACCTCCTTGTTCAGGATATTTAACACATCGACTGCCACACTAGAAAAAAATTTTTTTTCCTCGGGGCCACAGTGTTTTATTACGAAAATAGAATAAAAACTTCAAAACAAAATGATCCTTTCCAATTTAATGAAAAATTTGTCATTTTTTATTGTTTTCTGTGTGTGAGTTATATGCAACTTGAAAAATAATTCGCTTGGCTCCCAAGGTGAAGAGACATGTGAGTTGCATATGTTTCGAGAGGCCCTGGGCTCAAAACTAGCATGAGTTAAATACAACTCACATGGCAGTTGATGTGTTAAGCAACTGTAAGAAGGTCAATATGGCTAAAAACAGTGAGCATGTGTGAGGCTGGAACAAGATGAAACTGGAGAGTTATCAGGGGCCAGAAAATAATAGAGTTTTGTAGGTGATGGCCAAGAGTCCAGATTTAATTCTAAGGGCAGTTGGAAGGGTTTTAAATAGGAGAATGATATTATATAATTTATAGTTTTTAAGCAATCAGTCTGCTGTGTACAGGATGGTCAAACATTATAAAAGTGAATGAGGAAAGGCCAGTTAGAAAGACAGTGCTTGTACTGGGAGGTAGAAATGAAGGTGGAAAGACATGGTTTGGTTAGAGAGAGATTTTGGAGGTATAGTCATGTGTGTGTGCATGTGTACATACGCATCTTTGGAAGGGTGACCTTTGGTGGAGAAGGACCACTACCTTTATTCCCTCTTTTCTATAAAAAATTCATTGAAATAACACAATCTATGTCACCAAGATGGTTGACCACAGTCTAGTATGTATAAGGTCTGTTCTAAGACTGGGCATAGAAAGGTACTTATGATCTTGTACATATATTTTATACTAGCTAAATAAATAATGTCAGTATATTGAGTAGTATTGAAGCAATAAGCATGAGTTTCTGAAGGAGTATATGTTTAAGGCACTTAACCCACACTTAAGAAAATGTTGGTGTGTGTATTCGCCTGGTCAGGATGCTTCAACAGAATACCATAGACTGGGGGCAGGGCTTATAACAACAGTTTACAGTGCTGGAGGCTAAGAAATGCAAACTCAAGGTGCCAGCAGATGCAGTGTCTGGTGAGGGCTACTTCCTGGTTCACAGATGGTCGCCATGTCACTGTGTTCCCACATGGTGGAAGGGGTGAGGGAGCTCTCTAGGGCCTCTTTTATAAGAGCA
>NW_012141846.1:0-282 GCF_000956105.1 Propithecus coquereli
GATTGAGTAATATTCCATTGTAAACATACACCAAATTTTGATAATCCACTCATGGATTGACGGGCACTTGGGTTGTTTCCACATTCTTGCAATAGCGAATTGTGCTGCCGTAAACATTCGGGTGCAGATGTCTTTATTGTAGAATGTTTTGTGCTCTTTTGGGTAGATGCCTAATAGTGCTATCGCCGGATCGAATGGTATTTCTATTTTTAACTCTCTGAGATATCTCCGAATTCTTTTCCACAGAGGTTGCACTAATTTTCAGTCCCACCAGCAGTGTAA
>NW_012141846.1:12485-14670 GCF_000956105.1 Propithecus coquereli
TATCCTTCCAGAAGTATCCTTCCAGGACTTTCCATTTGCATGCATAATGATGCTAATAAAAGTGCTAACAGTTATTGACTGTTTACTAAGAGTCAGGTGCCGTGCTAAGCACCTTTTATGCATAAACAAGCCTATAAAGTAGGTGTTGTTTTTATTCCCATTTCAGAAATGAAGAAACCAAGACAACAATTACTATTAATAAGTAGTGAAGCCAGAATTTGAACCCAGGCAGGCTGACTTCAAAGCTCATGCTCTTGGCTTCTATTGTCCACTTGCTTTTGGACCTCACAATGTCATAGACACTGCCCCATAGTGACCCACAAAATTCTGTTTCTTCCTTTTTAAAAGTTGCTCGGTATTCTATAAAATGAATGTATTCAACTCATTTAGCCATTCTCCTACTGACCAACTTTTAGAATTTTGTAGTTTTTCATCTACTTGTATCATCAAATCTTAAGATTCCACTGATTGTAAGAAGCACCCAATTTCAGAGAGGGTAAAATGTGAAAAAAAAGCCCATTTTAGAATTAATATGTTACTGTATTAGAGATGATACTGCAAATGCTTGTAAATAATTTTCATGTGTATATTTCTGTGATTTTCCTACAAGTAAAATTGTGTATCAAATGAGGGTGCATTTTTTATTTTGATAGATCCTGCTAAATTCCCTCCAGGAAACCTTATCTTAGTCATCTGTGTTCCCTGTTTCCTTAACACAGCGTCTGGTACTTTGAACGTACTAAATAAATGTTCAGTGGGTGAAATGCATGACCAGACCTAGCAAATGCCAAGTATCTTGAGATATTCACACGGAAAAGCAAAACAAAACCATGAAAATGACTGACAATGAGAAGATTAGGATATTTTACTACCACAAGTGTATGCATTTCTTGCATACCACAAGCACTGGCCACAGTAAATGAGAAGCGCTTATGCATTTTATGCAGAACAATGTGTCCAAAGTGATTACAAGATATCTTGCAAAATTACCTATCAAAAGGCTGTGCACTCGATTTAATAAAAATACACTAATGACTTCAGCGTTTTACAACTCCTAACCTACCAGACGTAAGATTATTTCCTGAGACTTTATGATCCGCCATTTCCTCAAACACCTGCAAGACCTCCTTGGGTTCGCCAGACCCTAATCTCCAGAAATCATGATTCAGCGGATCTCCAGTGGGGGCTGCATTTTAAACAAGCACTCCAGGTGATTCTAATGCCCTCTAAAGCGTCAGAGCTAGTGCATTAGAGGGCTTTAAGAAGAGGACTCTCTTAATTAGATTTGCACTTTAGAAAGATCCCTTTGGCTGTAAAGTGTAGAATGAACTGCAAGTGGGCAAAGACACCTTATCTGACGGCACCACTCAGCTCAGCACGCGGAGAGCGGCCCGGGCAGCTGGCGCGTTGGGGCGCCCCCTGCCGGCCCCCAGCGGCTTAGTCCTGGGTCGGGCCCTGGGCGGCCGACTGCGACTGCGCCCTCTGAGGCCTGCCGAGGCGCGCAGCCCAAGACCGGAAGCGGAAGTGAGGTCGAAGTAGCCTCGCGCGCTTGGCTGGCCGCCGCCACCCTCACACCCTGGGCCGGGCCAACTCGCGCAGTCGCAGGAAGCGGAAGTTGGGAAGGGGTGGGGGAAAGTTGTTGGGAAAGTGTCGGGTTATTTTTGAGCTCGTTGGGTTCGCGCCGCGGTCGCCTGAGCAGGTAAAGCGCGATTGCGAGACCTCGTCAGCCCTGCTGACTCGGCTCAGGCCGGCTCTCGGCCCCAGGTAGCCTGGTGCTCCTTGCAGAGTCCCCTAGCCGGGGTCCCTTTCCTGGAGTGAGGCTCCGTCCGGCTTCCCGTGTCCCCACAGACCCCCATCATGGGCAACACGAGCAGCGAGCGCGCCGCGCTGGAGCGGCACGGTGGCCATAAGACGCCCCGGAGGGACAGCTCGGGGGGCACCAAAGACGGGGACAGGCCCAAGATCCTGATGGACAGCCCCGAGGACGCCGACCTCTTCCACTCCGAGGAAATCAAGGTATGGGGACTGGGGGAAACGTTTCCCCTTGACTTATGTGGACGGGAGGAACCCTCCACCGTATTCCCGCCGCATCCCCCCGAAAACCATCAGAACCGGGAGGGAGGTGGTACTTCACCCGCTACACTTAAAGCCAGGTGGCCTTTGAAAGAACCCTCTTAGCAGTCCA
>NW_012141847.1:0-3269 GCF_000956105.1 Propithecus coquereli
TTCCTATTCTCTATCGTTTCCTGTCTTGAAATATTGTAAGACATCCAATTTTTTCATTTTATATTTCAAAGACTCGCTTAGTAAAATTAAAACATTTGCAAATCATTGTCAATGAATTATATGGAACATCAACAACGGACTTGTAACTATTTATATATAATTTTAGTTCCTATTCTCTATCGTTTCCTGTCCTGAAATATTTTATTTTTTCCTGATTTATAGCTCATAAAATTCCCATGTTGAAAGTTGAAAACATAATAGCAAGACTTTACAGATTTAAAATTACATTACTGTGATCTATACTTGGATGAAAATTTATTTCATCCAAGTACAGATCACAGAAATATTCCGTCAGAAATGTAATATTCTCCTTACCATTATCTTGCCACTATTCCCTCCCTTCCCTTTTACCATCCCTCCCCGACAACACAAAAAAGTCCTTCTTATTTACTTTGTACTATTTCATTTTCTGGTGGAAGTGCTAGGTCCTTAACTTTAATGTAGGTACTGGACTTGACAAGCAATTAAAGCAAACAATTTCCACTCATCAAGGCTTGCCAAATTAGTCATCTGCCATCTGCCCCCTCATCTGGCTCTCCTTGAGGTCTTGCTGTGAATCTGGATGTGCTTTCTCAGATTAAGAGGGACAATGCGAACCTCCAAGCCGGTGAATTATCAGTGGGAGCTAAGTATGTAAACATTAGCAAACATCTTTCTTCCCTAGATTATCATGCCTTCAACCATCCCCTTGTGTGTAATAAAAACCAGCCTGATTGAGATGCCTTATCACTGTGAGACCTTTGCCATTCACTGTAATTAAAGTGGCAGTGTGTAGGATATTTTCCCAGTTAGAAGTATTTACAAGAAAAAATTAAACCAGATGTCCCTAATATGATGCTATGCTCACGTATCAAGACTGCTTTCTCAAGTGTTGATAAAGATGTACATTAAGAAATGGACTATGGCCATTCTCCTGCACTGGTTTTAGAGTGAGACTTCCTTTTTCATTGCTTTCATCAGCAAATGTTTACTTGGCTGATAACATCCAACAGGCACTTTCTAGAGACATTCAATCAAGCTATAATAGTAATGGGCAAAATCAAGAAAAAGCAAAAGTGAAACATGGTACTGTTGTCACCCCATGCTTGTTTTTAAGGTCCCTCCTCCCTTAAGGCATTCTGCAACCCAGGTCTGCTCTAGTACAATGGGTGCCTTTGTGCAAATGCACTAAGGTGCTTCTCTTCTGAATGGAACAAACTCCATGCCAGGGCACATGGCTTGGCCATCAGAATGTGGGCTAAATTTTATCCCCATCTGTCTCCTGGTCCGTGTGTGTGTTAGCAGTGATGAGCTTGCATAATTGTAAACAGAAGCCCTAGTCCACCCCACCATCCTGGGTTATCCATCCAAACTTGCTCATTCACAGTAAAATTATGTCCAAATATTATAAGTAACACCTCTTCAAATTAAAAGACAAGTCTGCTAATGTTAGACTTGGGGTGAGAAGAAGGAGTGTAAGCAAACAACTTTTTGACTGAAGACCCTTTACTATATCTTCAGATAATAAAGTCTAATCTGAGATCACCTTCTTGTTTTTTCATATTTTAATTTTAATTTTTTTAGAGACAGTGTTTTGTTCTGTCACCCAGGCTGGAGTACAGTGGTGAGATCATAGCTCACTGTAACCTCAAACTCCTGGGCTCAAGCGATCCTCCTGCCTCAGCCTCCCAAGTAGCTGGGACTACAGGCATGCACCACCATGCCTGGCTAATTTTTTCTATATATTTTTAGTTGTCCAATTAATTTCTTTCTAATTTTAGTTGAGACGAGGTCTTGCTCTTGCTCAGGTTGGTCTCGAACTCCTGAGCTCAAACAATCCGCCCACCTCGGCCTCCCAGAGAGCTAGGATTACAGGCGTGAGCCACCGCGCCTGGCCAATAATAACCTTTTAATAAATCTCCCTCTCTCTCCCTGTATATGTGTACTATCTGGGCATCCTGTGTCCAGTCAAACTGAAATGCAAAATTAACCATCACAATCCCATCCTTTGTTAATTTGACACCCATACACATCTCATTATTCTGCACTTAATTTCCAAATAAACATAACGACAAGGTCATAATTTCACCTAACATGATATAACTCTTGTGCATACAACCAAAAACACACAAACTCCTATCCCAGAAGAGAAGGTAAAGTCCTTTCATAATGTTTTCTCTTCTTGATATCTTATAACTTAAATTTTCTTGGTTCTATTTCTCTGGAGAACTCTAACACACCCATATTAATTCATTCTTCACACAGAGGCCAGAATGATCTTTTTAAAAATGTGAATTGCTCGTGTCACTCTCCTACTGAAACAACCGTTGGCTTCTAATGACACTTAATAATCCAAACTTCTTATCATAGTCTATAAGAATGGTATTCAAGTCTTTGCTCAACTGGCACATTTTCAGAAAAGCTTTCTCTGATCACCTTATCTAAAAGAGGTATCAGATTCCCATACATTGTTCTCTGCCTTCTTTCATTATTTTTGTTTTATTGTTATGTGAAATTACATTATACGTTTGCTTGTTTACTTTTTTTTTGTATGTCTCTACTTTAGAATGCAAGCTCCATAGGATATTAGGCCCTTTGCTCAGCACCTAGGAGAACAGGCACATGATAGACTTACGGTCAATATTTGTTGAATAAATAAATGGACTTCAGAGTCATTAAAACGAGAATGGAGTCAAAAATCAAATGCTGATTTTTCTATTTTTAATTTCAACATATTAAGAGGGTACAACTGTTTTTGTTACATGGATACTTTTTACAATGAACTTAAGCAAGTCACTTTATCACTCTGAGTCTTAGTTTCCATATCTACAAAGTGGGATTTTGAGATGAGTGTTATGAATAAATTCAGTTTAGGTGCTACAAGCACAACACTTCTAGTACAATTTTTTCAATTGATAGGTAGCAGTCACGCCTATCTTTTTTCACCTGCACAGAAATACTTCTCTTGGCTCAGCATACATTGCATCATATCATGGATTCTAGACTCTCACTTTAAAACTAGGGTTTTTATTTCAGACTTGAATGTTGAAATTTATCGTGTGGTTTTTTTTCCATTTTTGAGAATTTTTTTTTTTAACTTATAGGGTAATTTTTTTGTTGACACAGGATCTCACTCTGTTGCTTACACTGTAATCTCAAATTCCCAGGCTCAAGCAATTCTCCTGTCTCAGCCTCCTGAGTAGCTGGGACTACAGGTGTGTGCCACCACA
>NW_012141847.1:13381-13701 GCF_000956105.1 Propithecus coquereli
TATTTAGGCATGATAAAAGTATAAATACCAAAATGCATTACAACGTTCCTTAATTTATTTTATCTAAGACTATTTGGCAAAACAGGTACCAAAAACATCCCATTTGGCACTAATATCTCATGTCCTACTAACAATAATAGAAGTTCTGTAGTATCAAGTTCAATTTTAAAAGTAGAGAATGATTTATGATTTCCTTTCTTTATATAAAATGAGACTAGTACCAAAAAAGGCTTGAATTGTAGGTTTAAAATCATTTAATATTGCATTGTTATTTTTGATTTAATGTCCATTTGGCACTAATATCTCATGTCCTACTAACA
>NW_012141847.1:16747-17632 GCF_000956105.1 Propithecus coquereli
AAGATGAAATATTTACGTGCTAAGGGCACATTATTTTTTATAAATTTAGAATTACAGAGTTGTACCGTAATAGTCATGTATTATAGGAGACATCTGTGGCAGGTGCTATAGGTGACAGTCATCAGGTTTTAAAAATATAACAAAAGAATTTTAAAATAGTACAATCTTAGCAAGTACCAGTCCATTTTATAAATGAAGAAACTTGATTCCCTGATTCCCTCCCTTTGTGACTTCTCCCTTCTCATTTTTATCACACACTGGATTAAGAAAATAGGTGAAAATATAGTCAAGTTTCTAAAAATAATACTTTTTGGAATTGCAAATGGGCCTCAATCAAGTGAGTTCATGTTGAAAAGCTACTCTAACAGTTTTACTTCTAAGACTGAATCATTTTTCTTTCTTTCTTTGTTTTTTAACTAGAAAGATTTCTCTAAAAGGTTTAGCCACTCCTTCCCTTCAATTTCCTTCAACCTCCAATCTCAGCTTAATAAATGCCGGCAACGTCCCTACTCACTCTACATCATTATGGGGCATCAGATACAATTGGATACTATGTGGAGAGTCACTTAATTTGGAATGTTTTCCCATGAAAGTTTCACTAATATTTGGATATAAAAATCTGATATTCTGCTTGGGATCTTTATTGTAAAAGAACTACAATTTATAAAATCTATCATAAGAGGTTGAAAGTAAAAGTAGAAACTTTTAATGAAATATGTATCATATGACACATAAAGAAGAGCTAAGGTGACATTTAACAATTTTTTTTATCATTCAACAGGAACTCAGAAATGTTTTCTATATTTAAGAACAATACTTAAACACACACACACACACACACACACAGGGGTATGATATTTGCTAGTGATAATACATTTGAACTTT
>NW_012141847.1:20272-21583 GCF_000956105.1 Propithecus coquereli
AAAATAAATTCTGATTTCATAAGTAGTTGTCATTCACAAGCACAGCACTGGTTAACTGATGTCTATAAATACTTGTTTTGAATGATTTGGGTTCAACAGTAGTATATTTTAATCAAGTAAAAATGCTCATAAACAAGATGAAATATTTACGTGCTAAGGGCACATTATTTTTTATAAATTTAGAACTACAGAGTTGTACTGTAATAGTCATGTATTATAGTAGACATCTGTGGCAGGTGCTATAGGTGACAGTCATCAGGTTTTAAAAATATAACAAAAGAATTTTAAAGTAGTACAATCTTAGCAAGTACCAGTCCATTTTATAAATGAAGAAACTTGATTCCCTGATCCCCTCCCTTTGTGACTTCTCCCTTCTCATTTTTATCACACACTGGATTAAGAAAATAGGTGAAAATATAGTCAAGTTTCTAAAAATAATACTTTTCGGAATTGCAAATGGGCCTCAATCAAATGAATTCATGTTGAAAAGCTACTCTAACAGTTTTACTTCTAAGACTGAATCATTTTTCTTTCTTTCTTTGTTTTTTAACTAGAAAGGTTTCTCTAAAAGGTTTAGCCACTCCTTCCCTTCAATTTCCTTCAACCTCCAATCTCAGCTTAATAAATGCCGCTCCTTTCATTCAGTTACTCAGGTAAAAATCTAGTCAGCCAACTCCTCTGTCTTTTCATAAACCGATCATCAAAGCTACACACAAATCCTGTCTGCTCTACCTTCAGAATGTTGTCAGCCCCGGCACCCTATCTCTATTTCAAGTTACCAGAATCCCTATCTGAATATTTCAATATCTTTCCATCTGATGTCTCTGCTTTTCTTGTCATCTACCTGAAGTCTATTTTACATCATTTAACCTTTAAATCAGATCATTTATCTCCTTTGATCAAATATCTCCAATTGTTTCTCATAACAATCAGAATAAAATAAAAAGTCCTTATCCAGACCTATAAGGCCATGATGCCATCTGTACCTCTGCTACTTTTCTGATATCATTTCCCATGATGTTTCACTTACTCATTAATATCTAGCCACAGGGGCCATTTTATTTATCTTTGAACATTGCCATAAAAGTTTCTAAATGCTGATTATCAATTTGTGGATTTATCTTATGGACTGGTAACAGATTAGCATCAGTTTGTGTATGACACTTTGAGTAGCAACTATTCCAAAACAATACACTTTATATATCACCACCTGACATATTATATCTTCATTTAGAATGTAAGCTCTATAGGGACAGGGATTCTATTTTGTTCATTGCTATGTTTATAACATTTGCAAGTACCTGACCCATA
>NW_012141847.1:21633-22440 GCF_000956105.1 Propithecus coquereli
AGAGGTTGTACTAGTTTGCAGTCCCACCAGCAGTGTATGAGTGTTCCTATCTCTCCGCATCCATGCCAACATTTATTGTTTTGGGACTTTTTAATAAAGGCCATTCTCACTGGAGATAAGTGATATCTCATTGTGGTTTTGATTTGCATTTCCCTGACGATTAAAGATGTTGAGCATCTTTTCATATGTTCATTGGCCATTAGTCCTACCTTCTTTTGAAAAGTTTCTGTTCATGTCCTTTGCCCACTTTTTGATAGGGTCATTTGCTTTCTTCTTGCTGATTTTCCTCAGTTCTATATAGATTATAGTTATCAGCCCTTTATCACATGTGTAGCATGCAAATATTTTCTCCTATTCTGTAGGTTGTCTGCTCTCGTGATAGTTTCCTTGGCTGTGCAGAGCTTTTTAATTTGATCAGGTCCATTTATTTATTTTTGTTGTTGCTGTGATTGCCTTTGGGGTATTCTTCATAAATTCTTTGCCTAGGCCGATGTCTATAAGAGGTTTTCGAATATTTTCTTCTAGATTTCTCATAGTTTCATGTCTTAGGTTTAAGTCTGTTATCCACCATGAGTTGATTTTTGTGAAAGGTGAAAGGTGAAGATTCTGTTTCAGTCTTCTATATGTGGCTATCCAATTTTACCAGCTCCATTTATTGAATAGGGATTCCTTTCCCCAGTGTATGTTTTTGTCTGCTTTGTCAAAGATTAGATGGCTATATGAGGATGGTTTTATATCTGGGTTCTCGGTTCTGTTCCATCGGTCTATGTCTCTGTTCTTGTGCCAGTACCATGCTGTTTTAGTTAC
>NW_012141847.1:24036-25277 GCF_000956105.1 Propithecus coquereli
ATTTCCCTCTTAATTTCCTCCTTAACCCAACAATCCTTCAGCAGAAAGTGGTTTAGTTTCATTACTTTGTGTAGAGGTAACAGTTTCTGTTGGAGTTGATTTCTAATTGTATTCCACTGTGGTCTGAGAAGATGCATGGTGTAATTTCTATTTTTTTTAAATTTGTTGAGACATGTTTTGTGACCTAGTATATGGTCAATCTTAGAGAATGTCCCATGAGCTGATGAGAAAAACATACATTCAGTGGTTTTCGGGTAGAATGTTCTGTAAATGTTTGTCGAGCCCATTTGTTCTAGAGTTCTGTTTAAGTACATTGTTTCTTTGTTTATTTTGTGTTTGGAGGATCTTTCCTGTTCTGTCAGAGTGGTGTTGGAGTCCCTGGATATTGTGGTGCTGCTGTTTATCATTTTGTTTAGATCAAGTAGGATTTGCTTTATGAATCTGGGTACACCTGAGTTAGAGCTATATATCCAGGTATTAGAAGCTCAAAGGACTCCTGGGAGATTCACTGCAAACAAGAAGACACCACGACCCGTAGTCATCAGACTAGTAAAAATAAACACGAAAGAGGTCCTCCTACAAGCTGTAAGGTGAAAGAAGCAGGTAACCTACAAAGGAAAACCCATCAGACTAACTGCATACTTCTCAACTGAGACCTTACAAGGCAGAAGAGACTGGGGCCCAATTCTCACTCTTCTCAAACAGAATAATTCCAGCCCAGAATCTTGTACCCTGCAAAACTAAGTTTCTTACATGAAGGAAAAATAAAGATTTTCTCAGACAAACCGAGACTGAGGGAATTCATCAAGATCTGCCCTCCAGGAAGTACTCATAACAGCATTATTCATGGATCAGCACAGTAAACACTCACCAGTGTAAAATCATCCAACAGCTAAAGGTCAAAGGCCAGATACCACAATGGCTCAAGAGAGAATACAAAGCAACACAGTTCAACTCAACAGGATGAGCAGAAATCTGCCCCACTTATCAATTCTTTCAATAAATGTGAATGGCTTGAACTGCCCACTAAAGAGATACAGGCTGGCTGAATGGATGAATACACACAAGCCAAGTATCCACTGTCTTCAGGAAACACATCTAACCCATGAGGATGCATTCATACTCAAGGCTAAGGGATGGAAAACAATATTCCATGCAGATGGAAGCCAAAAGAAATCTGGCATAGCAGTCTGATTTCAGATAACTTAGTTTTCAAATCAACAAAAGTAATGAAAGACAAA
>NW_012141847.1:27067-27434 GCF_000956105.1 Propithecus coquereli
CTAAAGCATAGATGATTAAACTCAAAGAATGCAACTCTGTTAAAAATGAAGCGCTTGCAAACTGCTATCTACCATAGTACATAACTCTAAAAATCTCTTTGTAAACATCTAAGAAAGAAAGAAAAGCAGCATCTTTCCAAGCAGAATTAAATAAATGGAGGGCATATGTATTGAAATCTCCTTCAGGGTGTAAGACATCTCAGAAATAAAATCAAATCCGCTAAAATAAAATTCTGTTAGTTTGAGAAACATCATTATGTTTTATTTTGCTGTCATCTGTTTGAAGCTCACCGGAACCCATAAAGGAGGGACTGGCTTTCCAAACTGAGGTTGCATAAAGTTTCCTCACATTTGCAATTGTTAGGAG
>NW_012141847.1:27484-28902 GCF_000956105.1 Propithecus coquereli
TAAACTGATGCCTCCCAATTTCTTCTTTTTGCTTAAGATTCCTTTTGCTATACAGGGTCTTCTCTGGTTCCATACAAATCATAAAATTATTTTTTTCTAGATGCAAAAAATTATGTCAGTATTTTAATAGAGATTTCATTGAATCTGTAGATCACTTTGGGTAGTACATAAATTTTAACAATGTTGATTCTGCTGACCCATGAGCATGGTATCGTTTTCCACCTGCTTACGTCCTCTGCTATTTCCTTTCTCAGTGTTTTGTAGTTCTCCCTGTAGAGGTCTTTCACCTTCTTACTTAAATATATCCCTAGGTATTTTATTTTCTTTGTTGCTATTGTGAAGGGTATTGAGTCTTTGATTTGGTTCTCTGTTTGATTGTCGCTGATGTATAGGAATGCTACTGATTTCTGTACATTGATTTTGTAACCTGAAACTTTGCTGAATTTGTTTATCAATTCCAGTAGTCCCATGGCAGAATCTTTGGGGTTTTCTAGATATGAGATCATATCGACAACAAACAGTGATAGTTTGACCTTTTCTGCTCCCATTTGGATGCCCTCAATTTCCTTCTCTCGTCTGATTGATCTGGCTAGGACCTCAGGCACTATGTTGAATGGAAGCAGTGATAGAGGGCAACCTTGTCTGGTTCCAGTTCTAAGTGGAAATGCTTTCAATTTTTCCCTATTCAGTATGATGTTGGCTGTAGGTTTGTCATATATGGCTTGTATCATTTTCAAGTAAGTACCATCTATGCCTATTTTGTTAAGTGTTCATATCATAAAAGGGTGCCGAATTTTGTTTAACACTTTTTCTGAGTCTATTGGGAGGATCATATGGTCTTTATTTTTACTTCTATTTATGTGTTGAATTACATTTATAGATTTGCGTATGTTGAACCATCCCTGTATCTCTGGGATGAAGCCCACTTGGTCGTGATGGATTACTTTTTTGATAAGCACCTGAATTCGGTTTGCTAAGATTTTGTTGAGAATGTTGCATCTATATTCATAAGGGATATTGGTCTGTAGTTTTTTGGTTTTTGTTTTTATTGCATCCTTTCCTGGGTTTGGTATCAGGGTGATGTTGGCTTCATAAAATATGTTGGGGAGGATTCCTTCCTTCTCAATGTTGGGGAATAATTTCTGCAAGATAGGCACCAGTTCTTCTTTGCAGGTCTGGTAAAATTTGAGTTTGAAACCATCTGGTCCAGGACTTTTCCCTTTAGGAAGGTTTTTTTATTGCTGCTTTAATTTCAGTACTTGATATTGGTCTGTTCAGGGATTCTACTTCTTCCTGATTGAGCCTAGCATGGCTGTGTGTTTCTAAGAATTTGTCCATTTCGTCCACATTTTCAAGTTTATGTGCATATAGGTTTTTATAGTATTCATAGATGATATTTTGTATTTCCATGGTATCAC
>NW_012141848.1:0-1152 GCF_000956105.1 Propithecus coquereli
GCCTCCAAGTGTACGTATGTTTCTTTCCAAGTTAAGCATAGCAGAGTCTCCAAAGTGTTCATTGTCTTGTTCGATTGCTTTTAAATATTCTCAAAGGTCTCAATGTGTCACTTTAAAACAAGTTACTGAGAATGGAACACAACATTATAAGGAGACTATTGACTTCTTTGAGCTTTCCATAGCCATGATATACTCTTGTCTCATATCAACATTATATGGTCAACTAACGCTCCGCCTCTCTTCTCCATTCTTGCCTCTACATGAAAAAGTTTTCCCCAGCCATACGCAACATCTCTTTTGGGACTTGCCTCAACAACCTATTGCAAACATTACCTTCTTTCTCTTTATGACATTCTTGATTCTTTTAGCCAGATACCTTGTGTTTCATTCTCCTTCTACAACACTATCATAAAAATAAACATGTGAATATATTTTTTGAGTTATAGTTTTTATTTTTCCTCCAAACTTGACTCTGTATCTCTTTTCTGGTAAAACTAACTTGTTTTGCTTAAAAACAAACAAACAAACCAAAAAAAATCCATGAAGCTGACCTGTGTTCCTGGGATGTTTTAAGTTTGACTTTTATGTTCCCAAATTATGGCAGAGAGATCTTTTTGGTGATAACAGATTCCAAATAGTTAAGAATTTTCTCTTAAGTAAAATATTAATATTCCCCATGCTGTACTGGCACAAATACTGCTGTGAGGTGCCTCCAGGTAGAGCACAACATCACCTTGAAGTAGTCTTGAAATAAATAAACAAAAGAATCACATAATAAATAATAAAGGAACAAAATTAATTCTGATCAAGTCTATGATCCCAAATAGCTATATAAAAGTAATATAGGAAAAAGAAGAAACACTGTATTATTACCTCAAATCCAGATAGTGAAAAACTCTAAAGGAAAAACAAATACATCGCAAGACAAAAAGACACAAGTAGGGCATTTATACACTAAAAGTTGAAATATATTTACTTCACTTATTTCATATTGGAATTTGAACACTGATTGAGTATTTGATAATATTAAGAAATTCTTATTTTTATTTGTGGTAGTGGCATTGTGATTACATTTTTTAAAAGAATTTTTGTCTTTTGGAGAACATAATGAAATACCTCAGGTAAAAAGATATAATTTATGGAATCGACTTC
>NW_012141848.1:3212-3593 GCF_000956105.1 Propithecus coquereli
TTAAAAGGATTAATATAAAAGAAAAGTACTTTGGCTGAAATGAACATACATGTACATAAACTTAAAAAAAAAAAATTATAAGGCTTGCCTATAGCATACAGCCTAGGGACTAAACTGTAAAACTCATTTGATTGACTGTGCTTGTGGCTAGAAGCAGATAGACCAAGAGAAGAAAAAGAGAGCTATCAAGTTGCAAATAACTGCCAACTTTATGGCAGTGTCTAGTGAGAGGTTCTTTCTTAATCACCACCTCCTGTCCTGACATCGGGTGTACAAATTACTCAAAATATTAAACTACTTCTGTCTTTCAGTTAAATAGATATGAAACACATAGAAATGGAAACAAAGACAGACTTTGAACTTTTGATACTTTCTGTGAAC
>NW_012141849.1:0-534 GCF_000956105.1 Propithecus coquereli
TGGTGGTGAGGCTGGGCACGGAGCCAGCGTGGAGTAATGGGAAGGTGGCGTGGCCCTGCAAGGGTCGGGGAGAAGAGAGGTGTCAGGCGCGGGCTGTGATGGAGAAGGGGGGACTCGTGGAGTCCTGTGCGAGCCGGTGTGCGTTTGGGTAACTGAGACGATGAAGCGATCAGGGCCGAAGAGGATAAAACCTGTGGGGATGCCAGGTGTTGCTGGAGCCCAGAGAGGGCTTGTGTAGGACGCGGGCTGATGGTTGGTTTGGCTCAAACCGATGAAGTCTTTCAACCAATGGAAGCACTTCAGTCTGTCCTCCACGCAGGGGATGTAAGACCATTCAAGGCTTTTGGTTTTGGGGTCCCCCCCTTTTTAAGAAGAAAAGTACATATACGAAGAGCGCAACGCGCACCATCCGAGGGATGGACATACTCGAAACTCGGACTTGGGGGGGGAGGGCAAGGGCAACATACGTAACCTGAACATCTGTACCCCCATGATATGCTGAAATTAAAAAAAAAGAAAAAAAAAAACCAAAAA
>NW_012141849.1:9044-9764 GCF_000956105.1 Propithecus coquereli
GGATGACCTGACTGCTCTAGTTTCCTCCTGGAGGCAACAATCTTATTTCCCACATGAAACTTGAAAACTGTTTGACTGTTTCAGTCGAAGGGCTTGTGTATGGTTGGTTAGTTTTGCCGGGATGCCATAACAGAGTACCAAGAGCTGGATGGAGGAAAACAGCAGAAATTTATTGTCTTGCGGTTCTGGAGGCTTGACGTCTGGAATCGAGGAATTGGCAGGGCCGACCTCCCTCCAAAGGCCTAGAGAACAGTCTGTTCCACGCCTCTTCCTACCTTCTGGGAGCTCAGGTGTTCCCTGCCTTGTTGGTACAGTGGTCCAGCCATTCTCCCTGTACACATCATCGTCCTTCTGTGTCTGTCTTTGTGTTCAAATTCCCCCCTTTTGTAAGGACATTAGTCATATTCGATTAGGGCCCACCCTAATGACCTTATTTTAACTTAGTTCTGTAAAGATCCTGTCTCTAAATAAGGTCACATGCTGACATATGGAGGTTAGGGCTCCACATACATTTTTAAGGGGACATACTATTCAATCCATAATTGATGAGTATTTCAGATCAATATAATTTGAAAGAATGTTTGTCTTCAAAAGTGAAGTCTTCTTATAAAAATGTGGCCACATGAAGGCAACATATAATTCTGAATCTAGAAAGTCCGGAACAAGATGGGTTCAGCTTTATAAACAGTCTCAGGTGTTGATTGTGGTGGTGCGACATTT
>NW_012141850.1:0-422 GCF_000956105.1 Propithecus coquereli
TTTGAACCTTACTTTCAGCAATTTACTTTGAATAGATAACCTAATTACATCACCAATTCAATTTAGTCCTTTATTAATTACTGTGTATCATCAATTTAATCCTTTATTTGAACATCTTTTCAAAGATCTTTATTAGTTCATATAGTGTCTGACAGTAATCTCCTACATTTTGCTCATGCCCTTTAAAGTAATTTTGAAATCTATAAATCTTCTTGCATATTGTAAATAGGCTTCAACAATTTTCATCATATTTAAATAAAAAATAAATCAAATAAGACATATTTTGTGTTATTAGCAATTAAAACAGTAACATCAACTTTAAAGGATATCTAATGGAATGTAAATACCATAGTAGATTTATTCCCACTATCAACGATTTAAAAAATACATGAAATAACTATTTAAAACAAATTTTTTATTGT
>NW_012141850.1:472-1773 GCF_000956105.1 Propithecus coquereli
TATTTATATAAAATAATTATCAAATTAGGGCTTGACTATAATTTCTTTATTCTGATAGAGGACACTACTAAATGCCTACATATAATATCACTCTTAATAGTTAGACATTGCACACTGTCTTTCATAGAGATCAGGAATAAAGCAAAAATGCACATTCTTAAATTTCTGTTCACCAGTGTACTAGAATCTAAGTCGATGCAATAAGCCAAGAAAAACAAATACAATGCATAAAGATTTGAGAGAAAAATGCAAAGCATACATTTCCACAAAATTTTATATGTAATAGTTTAGAGAAATCTTATTCATAATATTCCCAATCTGTAAATCATTTAAATGTCCATTAATAGGAAATTATTAGGCAAATTGTAGCATGAATATAATGGTAAAAATTGTGCAATAATAACAATCAAACTAATAATATGAACAACATGGATGAATCATATATGCATTATTCTGTGAGAAAGAAGATAGACATGAAGTAGAACATAAGTCATAATGTCATTGATATTAAGTTCCTGAATAGGAAAAACCTATTCCATGCTCATAGACATAGAAAATGGTTGTCTGTGTGGTAGAAGTGACTATAAAAGGCATAAGCAAACTTTCTGGGATGATCAAGATGTTTTCTATCTTAACTTGCGTGTTTGTTACACAGATGTATACAGTTGTCAAAAGTCATGTAATTGAACACCCAAGAATGGTACATTTTATTTTCTGTAAATTCTGTCTCAACAAATGAAGGAATGAATATGAATGACTACATAACTCACAAACGACCATCCTATATCTCCCTATTCTAATTGTCATCTCTCACCTTCAAAGAATGGGTGAAAAATCTAGCCTCGATAAACATTATTAATGATGGAATTGTTCTAGAGTGTTCCAGAGTGTTGGAGTGGTTTGAAATCTTGGTAATCACAGTCACGGCATTGTATTTTGGAGGAAAAAATTAAGGATTCTGGAAATTCAATAATATATCTAAAATCACTTAGATACATAGCTGCACAGCTAGTTATTTTAGCTTGTTTTTAAAAAATTATTAATGATGGAATTGTTCTAGAGTGTTCCAGAGTGTTGGAGTGGTTTGAAATCTTGGTAATCACAGTCACGGCATTTTATTTTGGAGGAAAAAATTACTTTTTCTTTACTTTAAGTAGAGAACATGTGCAGATATTACAATCCAATGTGGGGTTCTTCCAGGTGGTCCCCATGTTTCCGCACTTTTATCCAACCTTGGGTATTCCATGTAACTGCACACAGGCTCGGAAACCTGCAAGTTATAAACATCTTGGGCACAAACA
>NW_012141851.1:0-854 GCF_000956105.1 Propithecus coquereli
GTGTGAGGGCGGAGCCAGGAGAAGCAGAATGTCTGCATGCTCCTTCCCGGCTGTGCCACACATACTTGGGATGCCATCTTCCATATTCACACTCATGGAGCCACACAGTGTGGGCTTTGCAGTCAGAATTGGGTCTGTCTGTCACATACAAGCCGTGTGACCTCAGGAATGTCTGTAGACCCTCTCTGCCTCCATTTCCTCACCTCTAAAGTAGAGATAACACTACTTCTATCCTAGGGTGCTGTTGAGTTTCTACTGAGAAAAATGTCATGTAAAATGTTCAGTGCAATGCCGGGCACACAGTTAGGGCTCTACATTTTAGTAATTGTTATCCAAGCATCCGTGAAACACTTTGGAGCATTCATAGAGTCCTGGAGGTGGAAAGGAAGTTAGCTAGCAACCGCTGAATTGTTCACTCCTCTAGTCAGGAATCTGAGACTCAGAGAGTCAGAATGTTGTGCCCAAAGCCGTATCACTGGTCCTGGAAAGTAGGGGCTCAGGTGCCGCCATGACACTTTACCAGGATGAGGTGCAAAAAAGAGTCCTCCTGTGCTGGACATGTCTTGCAGGCAATGGGTACCAGCATGTATGTTGGGTAATCAGAGAAGCACACCATGGCCACAGCTACCCAGAAAACAGCCTGTTCATTCTGAGCAAGTATTATGTGCTTCAGCCAAGTCTGTGTCCCATAGAGATGTCTATTTCCCTGGTGGCTGATAGAATAACTTGTCACCTTCAGAAGACAGTCCCTCTCTTCACCATGGCATCCAAGACTTTTCTTGGCTTGGCTACTGCTCCCACTTCAATCCAATTCCTCACCTCTCCCCACTGAGCTTCCCAATGACCCTCAGACA
>NW_012141851.1:3309-4102 GCF_000956105.1 Propithecus coquereli
ATAATTATATTGATAAATATGTTTGGGCAAGAATTGGCAAAATGATCAATGAATCAAAATATATAGTTCCAAAACAAATACTGTTCTCTTTCTCTCCTTCTCCCTCCTTCCTGCTACATACACGCACACACACACAATAAACTTGGCATTGTAAATCAGTAGGGAGAAGAAGGTTCCTCAGTGCACACTTAGGAAAACAGAAACCACTCTAGGTATTTCAAACAGAGGGTAATCTAATACAGGGAACTGATTACAAATCCATAGAAAAACCAGAGGAACAAAAGGGAGAAAGTCATGTTGCCCAGGGATTAGCCCCTGTAGGAAGCCACTACCTCCTCTAGGCCGAAAGAATTAAAATAGGTATTATCAAGAACCTAGGCATCTGCATTCCTGCTGATGCTGTTGCCAGAAGCAGAAAAACAGCTTCTACATTTCCCCCGCCTGTTAATCCCACGTAACTGCCTCCATTGGCAGAACCTAACACCCAGATGCCCGGGAACTCTGGGCACTGCAGTTTTAAGGCTCTGGGCTATGGCAATAGGGTGGAGTTTATGTAAGGACAGGTATAGGGCTGAGATGCAACAGACAGTACCTGGAAAAGAGGATATATTTGATAATCCCTCAGAAAGCAGTCAGTTAGCATCTGAGCAAAAACAAACATTTTCACTTCATGCTGTAAAGCAAAATAAATTCCAAGAGGTATAAAGGGTTAAACACACACATAAATAAAGAGAGAAAAGGAAAACAAAACAGAAGAACATGAGAAAAATTTTATGATTTAAGGGTGACAGAG
>NW_012141852.1:0-1743 GCF_000956105.1 Propithecus coquereli
CTAAAATTATCTGTTTAAATATCTCCCAGTACCCAGTACTCTGCCTAGCACATGGTAAGTGTGAATGAATATCTATAAAAATTAAATTTCAATTAAATTCTTGTTAATACTGAACCAAAACAGAGGTCCTAAATAACAAGCAATCCTAAGAAGGGAGAATTCTAGCAAAGCCCTGTCCAGATGCTTCCAAAGCCCTGCTGGCTTCTTTCAGGACTTATCTCGCTGGGGTCTCAGGGGCAGAATGCTGTCCAGCTGAGCAGTGGCATCAGCCTGTGCACGACGCTGGGGGGTAAGTGAGGCTTCTAAGCACAGCAAACGTTCTGTGGGTACAAGGTTGGAAAGAGTAGCAATGCCCAATCCTATAACTGGCAGAAAATTCCGACATACTCTACTAAATAACAACCCAAAAACAGAGCCAACACTGCTTGGTACAGGGGGAGTACAGGGACTGTGAATAGACACATAAAGGAAACTAGGAGGTGAATCCTACAGAAATGTTTATTAATGTCTCTTCATTCTATTTTAAAAGGATTATAGTGCTAGTATCCAACAATTATTTCTCTTCCTACCGGGTAGACTTCTGTCCAGAACCTGTGTTTTAATCGCTTCTTTGTCTTCTTCAGTTGCTTATTATGCTTGAAGGAGTCTAGGTGGGTGAGAACTCCCATAATTTTAGGAAAGCCATGAACTTGACAAATGTTTAGAAATTCAAATGTTTCCATTTCAAACCCGAAGCTGGCATCTATAAGCATCAGCACCTAAAAACAGAACACAAAATGTCTCAAGAAAGCTACCAAAACAGAAAATCTAGACCAGGAGTCAGCAAATGGGGCCAAATCCAGCCCATTACTTGCGTTGCTAACTTAAGTTTTATTGGAATACAGCCATATTAATTCATTTACATATTACCTGTGGCTGATTGTGCACTACAAAAGCAGGGGTATGTAGCTGCAACAGAAACTATATGACATATAAAGCCTAACATACTATCTGTCCTTGACAAAATAAGTTTGCCAACTCTTGCTCCAGAGTCTAGACCAAATGACTACCTAGGCATCATCCTGACAGAGAAACCACCACCCCTGACTTGCTCTAAAAAGCAACCATAAGATAATGTCCATGAGGATATAAACTTGTATTTCAAGAATATGGAAGTATGAGAAATAACTCAGAAAAAGCCATGTCTAATTTGGCTGTTACTTAAGAATTCTGACTTCAAGAAATGAAGTTTTTTGTAAGGTCTTTTTAGGCCAATAACAAGTTTCAAACAAGGAAACCAAATAATAGGTCTTTGACATCCAAAAAATGTGAACTGATAATCAATGAAAAATATTAAAAAGTACAGAAAACCAGTCTTTTGTTTCAATCTTCCTAAAAAGAACTCGATCTGTTTTGTACTGGGAATATAATGGAAAAGCTCTATCTTACATGTTAATTTGTATAATTCAATTGCTCAGATAATTTTTTTAAAGGCTACCAGTTTAGAATTGAGTCAAAAAACAGTAAAGTTATGATGAATGGTAATCTACAAGAAAATACAAGCAGATCAGATGAATTTTTAAAATTTAAGACTCTTCAAATACGCAAAATCATTTCAGAATTGATACCTGGAGATTTCTAGCTTAGATATTAAAGACATCTCTGTTCTCATCTTTCTGTAGCTAACAAAAACAACAAAAAATAGAAACAGAAACATCCACGTTTGACTAAACTAGAGAATATCCACATCCTAAGCCACGGAAT
>NW_012141852.1:13928-14274 GCF_000956105.1 Propithecus coquereli
TTAATCAGCCCCAATTTCACTTCTCTCTGTTATACTATAAATTAGATGAGTTACCTCTGCTAAATTTACTCTTTATGGTTATTTTTTAACTCATCGTAAGTGTCAACATCACGAGTGTCCATTTCTGCAAGGATTAAATATTCTATATCTGTACTTTTTTTTTTTTTTTTGAGACAAAGTCTTGCTCTGTGGCCCCAGCTGGAGTGCAGTGTCGTGATCATAGCTCACTGCAACTTCAAATTCCTGAGCTCCAGCAATTCTCTCACCTCAGCCTACCAAGTAGCTGGGTCTACAGACACGTGCCACCATGATTGGCCTTGTACTTTTCCACACAGTAACCATTAAC
>NW_012141853.1:0-1417 GCF_000956105.1 Propithecus coquereli
TGGCTGCTATAAGGTTAAAGACTAAAAGAACTATATGCAAATACAGTATTCTAGTTCATAAATTTGTTTCTCACAGGGAATTCTTCAATTCTGAAGTTAGTTTATGTCTATAGTAGGTGAACAAATAAGTAAACATATTGTGGATACAGATAAATGAATTAATGAATTTACAGAGGGGTGTGTGTATGTGTGTGTGTGTGTGTGTGTGTGTATGTGGTTGAGTCTATTTTCTATCTGTCTGCCAGGGGGACCTGGAAGGAATAACACTTCATTAGCAATGAGTACCTCTAGGTGTCCAGATCTTGGTTTCTGCATACTATTCTCTAATAAAAGAAAGCATAGTTCATTGGAGAGATGGTTGATTCCAGCTCTGGGGCAGGGAAAATACAGCATAAGGCTGGGATAGCTTATGATGCCAGAAAGTAAGGAAGTGCTCAAAGAAAGGTGGTGGCATGGTGTGGACACAAGATCCAACCCAGAGAAGCGCCCAATGCCAAAGGTGAGAGAAGTTGAGACACTATAAAAAAATGAAAGTATTAGATTGTATCATTATAGATTACTAGATAGAATAAAATAAATATTCATTTGTTCATACTAAGTTAATAATTAAATAAAGAAATACTGGGAGAGAAGAGGCAGTTCCTTCTTACAGAATTCCAATTAATAAACATAGAAGGAATGAGTAAAATAGAAAATTATCATTGGGCAAACACCACACTAACAAGCAAGAATCCTTGATGGATGCTAAAACCAGTAGGCAAAAGTATAACAAGAAACATGATATTTACATAGTTTCAAAGTATCTCCCCACTTACACAGGAAAAAATGCTAATTTTATAGTCGAGAAACTTACCACTTCAACCAAGTGCTCAGGGTTAACAAGTAACAAGACGTATTGACATCAGTACTCCAATATGACGCACAGAGAAAGGTACAACATCGTTGCTATGGTGTTCTTGCCAAGATCCCAAACCTCAATCTAATCATAAGAAAACATCACACAAACCCCCAAACTGAGAAACTGTCACAGACCAAGGGGACCAAGCAGACATGGTGACTAAATGCAATGTGAGATTCTGTATAGGATCGCAGACAGGAAAAAGGACACTAGTGGGAAAACAGGTGATATTCCACTGAGACCTACAATTTAGGTAATAGTATTGCATCAATGTCAATTTCCTGCTTTTGATAATAGGAGTGTTTGTGTTATGTAAAATATTAACATTAGGGGAAGCTGGGTGAAGAGCGTATGGAAACCCTCTATTATCTTTATGACTTTTCCATTCTAAAATTACTTTTTTTTTTTTTTGAGACAGAGTCTCACTCTACTGCCCTGAGTAGAGTGCCGTGGCGTCAGCCTAGCTCACAGCAACCTCAAACTCCTGGGCTCAAGTGATCCTCCTGCCTCAGCCTCCCG
>NW_012141853.1:1467-2647 GCF_000956105.1 Propithecus coquereli
TTTCCCAAGGTAGATGGTCTGGCATTCCCAGAGAGTTTGCCTCCTGGGCCACCTCCTATAGATTTGTCTAAGATGAAAACTAGGGCACAATTTTGTGATGAGGTACAAAGACAATTCGGATTTCAAAATGACTAGAATTATTAACATCTAATACTCAATTTGAACATGTAGCTGCTTTTCCCTCATTTAGGATGTGTTGAGGTGGGGTCTTACTAGAATGCTCTGTGATGAGACAGAAGTAAATTACAAGCATTCAATAAATATTAGCTCTACTTATTTTTATTCCTCCAGCTCTGAGTCACACAATCATAACCCCTGAAAAACACTAGATGCATGTGTTCTAAGATCAGAAACAAGAAACTATTTCTACTACTATTCAACATTATACTAAATGTCCCAATACAATTAAATGAGAGAAATCAATTAGAAGCATAAGAATGTTTTTTTTTTTTAAAGAAAAACTATTCATATATGCAGATAACATGCTAGCGTATTTGTTTGCTAGGGCTGCCATAACAGAGTAGCACAGACTGGGTGGCTTAAACAACAGAAATTCATTTTCTCACCATTCTATAGGCTGGGAGTCCAAGCTCAAGGTGTTGGCAATTTGGGTTTCTTCTGAGGCCTCTCTCCTGGGCTTACAGGTGGCTGTCTTCTTGCTCACATGATCTGTCCTCAGTGCAGACACATCCCTGGTGTCTATTGTGTGCCCATATTTCCTCTGATTATAAGGACACAAGTCACATGGATTAGGGCCCACTCTAATGGCCTCATTTTAACTTAATTGCCCTTTAAAGGCCCTATATCCAAATGTAATCACATTTGAGGTACTGGGGCTTAGGGCTTCAACATATGACGTTTGGGTCCTGTAACAGCTACTGTACTTGGAAAGCTCTAGGAATCAATGATAAAACTAACTCAAGCAATAAAAAATTCAGTAAGGTAGCCCGATATAAAATTAACATACAAAGGCCAATAGCTATCATATACACAATTAATAACCACTTAAAGAACATAATGAGAAAAATCCCATTTACAATAGCAATAAGGAAGAATAAACTTTAGTAAGCTTATCCTTGCTAGAAACGTGCAAATCTATATGAAGACATTTAAAAAACACTCTTGAAAGACACAAAAGTAGACTTTAAGAAACAGGAAAGATAGCTCCTATTGTTGGATA
>NW_012141854.1:0-404 GCF_000956105.1 Propithecus coquereli
GATAAACCTGAGGACATTATGAATAATGAAATGTGCCAGACACAGAAAGACAAATAGACAAATACTACATGATCACACTTACATGTGGAATCTCAAAATGTCAAGCTCATAGAAGCAGAGAATAAAATGGTAGTTATCAGGGGCTGGAGGTTGGGGGAAATTGGAAGATTAAAAGAGAAAGGATGAAAGGAAATCTAATTGGGATTTTTATTGAAATTACATTACTTCTGTAGATGAGATCAAATTGAGAGAAAAATGACATCTTAATAATGTGGAATCTTCCAATCAACAACTATAGTACATGTTTCGATTTATGTAGATTTTCTCTGATTTCTTTCATCAGTGTTTTGGTATCTTATATTTTCATTTTCATTTAGTTAAAAATACATGTAAAAAAATTTCCC
>NW_012141854.1:8779-9472 GCF_000956105.1 Propithecus coquereli
GATATGGTTCCAACCAACTAGAAGAGGTTTATTTATATAAGTCCTCTGTATGTGTGCGACCATTTATTGAAAATATTTTAAGGGACCAGCCTGCTATTTGAGTCATGGTGATGTGATAATGAAGGGGAATTAAAAGAAAGAAGGAAGGAAGGAAAGGAGGGAAGAAAGAAGGGAAGGAAGGGAAAGGTAAAGGGAAGGGGAAGGGGAAGAGGAAGGGAAGGGAAGGGGAAAAGGGAAGGGGAAGGGAAGGGAAGGGAAGGGAAAGGGGAAGGGAAAGTGGAAGGGAAGGGGAAGAGGAAGGGAAAGGGGAAGGGGAAGGGGAAGAGGAAGGGAAGGAAAAGGGAAAAGGGGAAAAGGAAGGGAAAGGGAAGGGGGAGGGGGAAGAAAAGAAGTAAATGAAGTGACTTCATTGAAGAGTCCAGGAGTAGGCAAATACATATTCAGACAGCACTGAAAAAAGAGGCCTTTTACTAAAAATGACAGTATGTGCAAAGTGTCAGGAGCACCTCCCCTGTCCTGAGAGGCTGGGAAGTCGCATTTGAGACAGATCTTGAAGTATATAGTTGGCTTTTTCTTGGTGGAGAAAATAATCGTGGGTGATTCAGAAAAAGGAAGATACTGACACAGTAAAAAACTGTTTTGTGCCTTTTTTTGGTCTTCTATGATTTCCATAAAATTAATTTTCTTTGAATT
>NW_012141855.1:0-699 GCF_000956105.1 Propithecus coquereli
AGAAAGACATCTTCTTTCACTCTGCATTACTTTATAAAATCTATCCAACTATTACCTGAATAAAACTAACATTCAGCTACAGCTTTAAGGCCTATATCAGACCATGAATGGAAAACATATCCAAATCCAGTCCTTGCAAAGCAAAGTTTTTATAAAAAGTTTTCTGAAGAGATGGTGAAAAATGAATTATATAACATATCACCCAACCACATTTCCTAAAAATTTGTTTTGATGTCTTTCCCTATCAAATTTCTGTTCTGCAAGGCAGTCAGTTAAATCTCTCATCTCAAAATTTTTACCAGTACTAGATCTCTTTTTTCTATTCCTTTATTAAATGTTCCAAATTTTCTTCCTCAGCCATGTTTTTCTCTCTTTAATTCCCCCATCATTTTTTTCCTTTCTCAGCTTCTATTAGTATTGCTCCACTTATTTCTTATGCTCTATCAGTATAAGAAAGGTAGCACAGCAAATCTAAAAGGATTTTATAGATCTCCTTAGAAAAGGCTGGCTGGGAGGAGTAACAAAAATTATACTTTAATATTTTGGATCCTATAGCATAAATGAGAACATTTGCACTCACAGAAGGTATGAGTTCTGGGTTTTCCTTAACTGGAAACTAAGTACTTTGGAAAGTAATTTTGAAATGGATGATGATGATCCTTTTCTATATAGCTTTAGCTAAGGAAATTTATTATATAT
>NW_012141855.1:1539-1879 GCF_000956105.1 Propithecus coquereli
TTTTTGATTTGTTTCATTATAGAGAAAATCTCAAAGAATATTCCCAGTACCTTTAGACATAACTAATTCATCTTTAAGAATGATAAAGGCATTAAAAAAAATTACCAGACAAATGAGGATAAAGGATAGCTCTTAAGTGTAATATAAAGATGTGGTTTCCACTTTTGATGAGAAAATAAAGTACAAATCAACAACACAATTTTCCAGGAGTTGTAAATTAGAAAAGTATTGAAATTAATGAAAATCTTCTCTCAGGTAAAACTCTGTTCTTATCTATATTTTTCCACTATTTGTAACCTCTAACTCTCTTTCATTTGTCATAATAAACTCACTTTTGGTT
>NW_012141856.1:0-390 GCF_000956105.1 Propithecus coquereli
GCAAGGAGGTACAGCCTGGTCTTAGTCATCAAAGAGCTCGAAAAATATCTGAGCACAATAAAGACAACCAGCTATTGATACACACAACATGGATGACTCTCAAAAATGACTTGTACTGATACTGAGTGAAAGAAGTCTTAGGTAAAGGATACGTACTGTATAATTCCATTTACGTAAAATTCTAGAACAGGGAAACTCATCTACGGTGGAAAACAAATCAGAACAGTGGTTTCCTCAGGGAGTGTGGGGTAGGGAATGACTAGGAGGAGGCACAAGGGAACTTTCTGGGGTGATACTATCATTATGCATCTTGAGAAGTTTGGATTGTGCAGGTGAATGCATTTGTCAAGGTGCAGAGAATGTACCAGGATTCGTGCATCTCATTAAACA
>NW_012141856.1:11475-12266 GCF_000956105.1 Propithecus coquereli
CAGGACCACAAATAATGTACCTTTTAAAAAATGGATAACAAATTTTTATTGAAAAACTTCTAGGCAGATAGGATCAGCTCTTGGCAAAATCTTTTTATGTTACATCTTGCTGAAAAGTATAAAGAATATTATGATAAACATTATATATCTCTTGCTCAGCTGTTGAATCTTAAAATTTTGTCAGATTTGCTCTGGGTCTTAGACCAAAAAAATTGTAGGTATAAAGGCCCTTACATAGCTCTCTTCAATTCCTTTTCTGGCCTGTCCTTTCCAGCGGTGACCAGCAAACTAAATTCAGTATTACTCATTCTCTTGCAAGTTTTTGAAATTCTTATCTATAAATAATATGGATATATACAGTAATGTAAACATATTGGCCCCCAATAAATATGATTGTGTTGCTTCCTTTAAAATCTTTAAACCTTAAAATTCTTTTTCTCATTTTATTTACAGTTCTACTCTCTGTTAAACGTAATTGGTGATAGTATGGCTTTTTATTGTTTTCTTGACTTTAGAGAAAATGCTTTAAATGTTCCTGCATTAGATATGTTTGCTGTAAGTTTGGGGGAATATCCTCTATTACTGTGGTCCCCAACCCCCAATTGGGCCGCACAGCAGGAGGTGAGCGAGAGAGTGAAGCTTCATCTGTATTTACAGCCACTTCCCATCACTGGCATCATCACCTGAGCTCTGCCTCCGACCCCTACCCATGGAAAAATTGTCTTCTGGTCCCTGCTGCCAAAAAGGTTGGGGACCACTGCTTTACTAAATTAAGAAAATTATCTTCTATT
>NW_012141857.1:0-305 GCF_000956105.1 Propithecus coquereli
TTATATATATCTATGTAACTCATCACTCTTCACCTCCCAGGTCCACCTGAAGGCTTTCAAGTTTTGAAATATCAGGACTATATTGAGCTCATGAAACAAGTTGGTAAGTAGTCCCCTGTTCTCTATTCTCTGGAAGAATTTTTGTAAGATTATGTGACATTATTTCTTCCTTAAATATTTGAAAGAATTCACCTGCGAACATAAAGCTATCTAGGCCAGAAGTTTCCTTGTGAAAATGCTTTATCATTATAGATTTAATTTCTTTAATAGGTTAAAAATATTCAAATTATTGGTGTCTTTTTGTC
>NW_012141857.1:6027-6687 GCF_000956105.1 Propithecus coquereli
AATGCTTTAGGTTGCTTTCACTCCAGAATTTTCTTGAAGAGTCCAAGCACTTTTAATAGCTAAGGCAAGATAGGAAATAACTTGGCATTTTTTTCTTTTTGGCACAGAGATCATTATAGAAGTCCAAACAAACTAAGCAATATTAACCCATACTTATTGAGATGTTCAATTCTCTTTACTTGCTTTTGATGTTAAGCCTACCAGTAATGAGGATGCAATGATGAAAATACCTCATATATTGTGATTTGTCCAGAGAAGGCAGCACTGTAACAATTTTTTTTTTGATTTGGAAATCTAAAATTATTACAGATGTTCTCTTGTAAACAAAGATGCAATTCCACCCCTTTAAAATACTATAACTGATGTTTTCCACAAAAATAATTTAGACCGTTTTAACTTTTTTTTTTTGCATGAAATTGCACTACAGGATGAGCAAAAAACCTCACAAGATGGTCTATGAGATTTAAAAAAACAACCCTTCAGCATATATGCTCTCCTGTCAGTCGCAATGAAGAGTTAAGAATCACATGCCTTAAGTGCTACTCCCCCAAGAAACTGGAACAAATGATGATTATTTTTGAAATGGCATGCTCCACAAAAAATACATTCCTATATAGTGTCGTTCAGTTGTGATCGTTTACAGGCTAAAAATCTATATTA
>NW_012141858.1:0-12234 GCF_000956105.1 Propithecus coquereli
CACACACACACACACACACACACAGTGGCTGATGTTCTGTGAGCTATTCTGAGCCCAAATCCGTGAATGCTTCCCCGGCCCCAGGATAGTGTCCCCCTTCTCTGCCCACCTCCCTCTTCTGGGCCAGGGCCGAAGCTTCTCTTGTCTCCCCAGAGGAAATTCTGTTTCCACCAGCCAGGTCTCCCAGGCACCTCCCCAGATTCATTTCCTCCTTCTCTGGAGAACCCAATACATTGTTAGAGGTTATTAAATCCTATTGTCTTCATTTTTTTTTAAGAGGCAATGTAGACAGGACAGACATGGTAAGGGCCAAAGAACCGGTAGCTCTTCCTCACTGTGCTCACATTTCCTTTGCGTGATACTGGGCCTGACAGTCAGCGACACAGAATTTTGGCTCTCTTGATTTCTCCACCCATGATGTGGCAGACTATGCATCCTGCCAGCTAGAGGGTGAAGAGTGTCTACCCAGCGCACTTCGTTTTTGTTCAAAGCTATCAACACAAAGCATTATTTCAGGATGGGACGAGATATTAATACAATGCCAGGTACCCATATGAAACCTGTTCAGCTTCCTGAAGCCCCCATGCCAATGAAGTAATGTGGCTGCTGGTTTATACTTTTGTATATGGCATAATGCCTGCCTGTTACAAAAACTTCACCAACTTGAGCTGCTGGAGGTTTAGTGTTTTCTGTTTGTGTGAGGTTCATGAGAGGTCAAGGTGGGAGTCACATATTTTGGGCTTAGGTGGACTCTCATCCTAAATTTAAACTGCAACAGAGCTGAGACCGAGCTTCTCTTGATTTCTACCTGAAACCATAATTCATCTCAGGTTCATTTGAAATTTGCCCTTAGCTGGTTTAGGACTCGAGGCAGGTTCATTCAAAGGCTCATGAATCTCTGAGTCAAAACCTCTCAGTGAACTTGACCTGAATTTGAGGTTTGGATTCAGAAGTTTGGAGTTTTCATTCAGGAGCTTTGCACTAGCCTCTGCTACCTCCGGCCACAATCTGAAATCCCATCAGACTCACTTCAGACCATATGGAATAAAGATAGAGACCTCTATGGCTTTTACTTGCTTGCTACACATTCACTCCAATGTATCTGTATCCTCAGCAGGCCTCACTAGACTTATACAGAGAACTTTTTTCCTTTTCCTTTAAAAAAAAAAGGTATTGGTCTTGGTGGCTGCTAGAAAATGAACTGGTCACAAAGACTATCCATTTCTTGACACTCCATTACATATGCTGAGGAACTGTTTCCTAAGTGTTTGCTTTTCCTACCCTCAACAGATGCCCGCTGCCTTCGAATCCAATAACCACCTCCAACTGTATAATGTATTAAGATTTTGAACTGTTATTTATAATTATCTTGGGAACTTTTCAAGACCGTTCAATTATATAATTTTAATTATAAAAGTTGCCAAAAAAATCTAAGTGCTTTAAAATACTTAAACTGTGTATATATTTGTAATAAATGAGACAATATAAAGTCGTATATTTTTGAAGTCTGGGATTTATACCATTGACTTTCCCTGCGCTAGTTATTGTCCCAATGTGAGAATCTATTTCCATTACAAGTTCTCGTTTATACTTAAATGACTTGTATTTTTACAGTGAACATATTTGGTTGCTGCTTTCAATATAGGTAACAGTAGATCATAAGATGAAATGGAGCAAGCCCACATAAAGAGGCTTTTATCAGTTTTGACAATGGGGAGAAATTCTCATTTCCTTTGGTGAGTAATGCAAATGAAGGCTTTTTTTCAGTTACAGTGCTCTGACAGACATCTGGCTACAAAGTTTTGGATTTATCCTGAGAATAGTGCTTTATAGTTGATTTCCATGCTATTTCTCAAATCCCCAGGAAACAGATTAGCTTTGTAGCCTAGCCTTATTTATTCAAACATATTAGAAATCAAAGTGAGTTTGAACTGGTAAAATGTCTGTATGGAAGACTATTTGTAAAGAAATGTATCTGGATTCCATTTAAGGATATATGGTCATTGAAACATGGCTAACAAAGTTTCTAAGGCAAATCCTTTGAAGGAAACTCATGAATCAAAAAAAAAAGGTCGAGATGAAATTATAATCAGCAAGTGCATTGTTTCTACTGGTTCTTGAAACCTGTTTGTTCCTTTAAGATTCAAAATTCTCCCCAAGTCTAGCTGTTACTGTCAATTTTCTGGGTATACCTTGTGTTCCTGGAGAATGCCTCAGTCCAGCTTTGGAATCAGTGAGGTTTGTGAGAAGGTGGGGGCATGTCCCAACCCCTAGGCTGCGACCTCCCTGGCTAGTTCAATTGTCACTGCTGGCTACATTTCTATTTCCTCTTCTTTTGCCACCACACCCTGAGCAAATAAATGAACTCCCCTAATCCCCTTTTCTCTAGTTCTCAATGGGCTTGTTTCCCCCAACCCAAGATCACCATCAAGCCTAAACCTCTTTGATCAGTCTTTATTTCTCCTCCTCAGAGTTCAATCATGGACCACAAAAAAAAATCCAGCCAACGATTACGCAAAAATCCCACTAACTTACTTCTATGCCTCCCCATTTCGTCGGCCAGAATGCAGGCTCGGCAACTGATCTTTTGGCACCTGCCACCCTAGCCCCAGCCTCCCAGGCGCCCTCTTCACCTCTAACCACCCTCCTGTCAATCCATCCCTCAGAACACTGAGAAATTAACCATCTCTGATCACATCACTTCTCTGCTCAAAAACCTCCCCTGACCCTTATTGCCAGTTTAACTGAGGGCAGACCTCCCGGCCCAGGCTTGGGGAGCACTTACCACGTTTGATCCCAGCTCTTTTCAATGCAAGCTCCAGTTTTTCCTCTGGATAAACCTTGAGCTTGAGCAAATCAGATGATTTGCTGTTCCTTAAACACACTGTAGGCCTTGAAATCTCTTAACACATATTGGTGTCATTCCATCAGACTGGAATACCTTTCCCCCATTTTCTTCTCAAATTCCTTTCAGCTCTTCAGGGCCCAAAACAAATATCCTAGTCTCCCTTGTGTGTGTGTGTGTGTGTGTGTGTGTGTGTGTGTGTGTAATTACAGACATGTTAGCAGCGATCCCCAACCTTCTTGACACCAGGGACCAGTTTTATGGAAAACAATTTTTCCACAGATGGGGGGAGCAGGGGTGGGGATGGGGGAGGTGGCAGAGCTCAGGCGGTGATGCAAGCGATGTGGTGCAGCTGTAAATACAGATGAAGCCTCACTGGCCTGCCACTCACCTGCTGTGCTAACAAGTCACAGACAGGTACCCGTCCATGGCCTGGGGGTTGGGGACCGCAGACATACAGGGAAGCACTAGCCATATTTATAAATAGGTGTTCACTGAGTGTCTTCATAAATGTGTCTATCATATATGCATGTGTATGTTGCACTCACAAAAAAGCTGGGACAGTTAACAAAGAACTTTCACCCATATTATCTCATTTAATTCTTATACCAAACCTGTGAGACAAGCAACATCAACAGTTGACAAATGGAGAGGCTAAACCCGGGGAGGTTGCATGGATTGCCCAGTGTTACCCAGCTAAAAAGTGATTGAAGCAGAATTCACACCCAGGTCTTGTAATAACAACTCCAGGGCACCTTCAACCATGTCACAGTGACTTCCATTCTAATGGGATAGTGACATGGATGAAGTAGATGAATTTCTATAGCAGATGGGAAAAGAGGCCAGGCCACAGAGGGTCATGGGAGGCTTCTGAGAAGAGCAGTGGTGTGATCAAAGTGCTGCTGCAGGAAGATTGATCTGGTGGTGCTGGGGACAGGAGCAGGAGAGCCCTGCTGGAAACTATCTCCACTCTTCTGAATTCCTGGGGCTCTTTGTTTACGCTCCCCATGCAGCATTTATCCGGTGCTGCAAACTGGCTATTTGTTTATTTACTGCCTTCCTACTAACAGTTTCTGCTTTAAAGCGGAAAGGATATTAGCTGGCTTTCAACCGTCTTATATTTTACAACTATATTAATACAACTAGATTTTTATCTCCTCCACTTGATTTTAAGCCTAGAGCATAAAGTGTATGTATTTTACGACTTCATACTTGTCAGATGTTTGACCTGAGGCCATGCTGACTGTAATGTTCAAAATCCAATGAATGAATGAATGAATGAAAGGGCCTCTGAGAGATTTCTGCTGAAGATGGGATGGGAGAGGGGACACAGTTAAATAAATTATAGTATTTGATACTTTAAGATAATTGTAATTAGTAGGTCACAGAATACATACATATGTATGAAAAATTGCGTGCATATGTTCATGTGTGTGGAGTGCATGGTTTTGTAAATCCACCAGTCACATAGAACTGTTAACACTGGTGGCCTCTGGGAAAAGCACTTGGGTTGGGGCAAGAGTCATGTAGACTTTTACGCTGCAGATTGTATCCGGAGTTTACATAATTCTGTATAGTTTTGTACACACTGTAAAACACATTTTACAGCGAGTTTGTATGACTTTTGTGTGTCCAGAGAATTTGGTAGTGTAAACCATGTATAACTAAGGGCTGATACTGCAGTTTCGTGTTGTCTTGTTGCCCTAGCCAGGGTTTAAAAGTACGCTTTAGTCTCCCCCATGTGCTCCTTGTGTTCATTCAGCTTCATGCTGGAGATTCTTTCCAGCTGTAACCAAGATTGCCTTTCAGTCTAACTCCCTTCTCTATGTGGTCTGACCCCTAGGTGGCTAGAAAAGATGGGCTCCTGGCCTCCTTTTTTCAATCTTTCCTTTTCTAGGACTTTTAATGGCCCACGCTGCTCTCTCCTGGTTTGACTCTCCTTCTGCTTGGGACTATCTACGTGGATCAGCTCAGCCGCCACCAATACCCTCCTCCGGCAAGGTCTCATAATGCTTATTGACATGTTCAGTGCGGCTCCTTGACTTTAGTTCCATGCGTTAAACCACCTTTTTCTTTGAGTAGAAAAAAACCATAGCACCTTGTCTGATTCATTCCTCTCTCCACCTCCCTACCATTGCCACCCCCAGATCAACAACTACTGTTTTGCACAAGGAAATTATTTTACTTACAGATTTAATGGTGCTCTTTAGCAATGAGAAAATATAGGCTCAGATTGTTACAAATTAATACTAACTATAAATACCCAAGTAGTAATTAGAGTTAGGATTTCCTTCATTGGTCATCAGTCTTTCTTTTCCTTGCATTTGAGTGCTTTCTTTTGAAAAGTACACTTTTCCTCTTAAATCATTCCTATTTATCCATTCATCACTAAATACTTTCCTTAGATTGCATTAAATCTTACATATGTTCAATTCTCCTAACACTCTAGTGATGATCAAAATGGTCTGGTCTTAGCAGAGAGCAGTGTGTACTTTTGTCTTGTGCGACCAAGTGAACCACATGGTAAACACCGAGGCTATTGAATAAATCTTTAGGGATCTGAGGAGACTGTAGCTCGCAGACACCCTCTGCCATTATTATCACCATCTTTTCCACTTCCCTCGACTTCTCGAGCAGCATGGAAGCTCAGAGCCATGGCAGCTCTCACAGTCAAGTCTGAGATCAAGAACTCTTTCCCAAAGAACCAGCTGGGAATGTGGTGCATCGGGAATGCCCACTATGTGCCCACCACACCTCGTACGCCCGCCCCTGTGTCGCCTCCTAACTGATATGCTGCTCATCACACACGAGATGTGTGGAACTAAGCAGCAGGTAAAGCTTTTACCACGGATCATCCAGAAAACTTCAGAGCAGGTTTGTAAAGCTCAAAGTAGATTACGCTTGTGCTGCTCTGATTTTGCCATGAATCTGTGTTCTAGGCAAGTTCATTCATTCTCTCTCACCTCTATGCCCTAGAAATTGAATCAAATCATGGTTTTAATATTTTGTGGTCACAGATCCCTTGAGAACCTGAGGAAAACCATGGGGACTCCTTTTTCTGAAAAATACGCTTCTGTTTATACACAGGAAAACGGACCATTTCAAAACATTCACCTACCCAAAGCCCTTCCCCTAAAGGTCCTTTCTTAGATCTTAGGTTAAGAAACCTTAACTAAAAGGAAGAAATTCCAGAAAATCTTCTGGAACAAAGACCAAAGTAAAGAGATTCTAAATGAAGCTCATAGGTATTCTCACAGGACAGAGAGTGAGGAGGGAGCTGGAGGCATTTAGGGACACAGCAAAAGACATGATAAAATAGAGAATCATAAGTACATGAGCGAGGCCTGGCTCTGTCCTACAGTGACCTTGGACAAGTTACTTAACCTCCCCTTAATCTCATTGTCCTCAGCTATAAAATGGCAAGAGTTACAGTTTCTTGGGGGTGGTGTAGAGAATGAGGTAATGGTGACGTGCTTCTTACAACACCTGCACAAATGTTACCTATGGACATTCCAGGCACTGAAAGGATTGGGATTGGCTGTTTATACTGTAGCGTAAATTCAAATTAAAAAATGCTAGCTTACTGAACGCTCCATGCACTTTGAACCCTCTTTCTCTGCAGGAAGTTGTCTTCTATCAGTTTTTGGCAAAGAGGTGGAGGTGATGGGGACAAGGTCAAGGAAAAAGATGAGGAGACACCTCAGCATCCTTAAACTCACATCTCTGAAACAGCAAATTCAGGCCCGGGCCAAGGGAGAAGGACCACAGCAAAGGTGACGGAGTAAGGAGGCACAGCTGGTCCTGGGCCTCAACCCTCTGTATTTGAACTAGCGGTATTTGAACTCCATGATTAGGATGCATATATGGCCAGCATCGGGCACGGTGCTGTCATCTGGAAGAAAGGTTCTGTGGCTCAGCTCACAAACCTAAACTGAGCAAAGGTTTCAACTTCAAGAGTTAAAAAATACTGCCTTGAATTTCACGTCTACTGACAGTACATCTACACCAAGAGAACATTGCTATATTGTAAACACAGTTGATATAGTGCAGGGCATTAATAAGGAAGTAGGACAAAGGTCGGGCTGATCTGTGAGGTAGCTGAAGTCTTGAAGTCTTTGGGTACTGCTGGTATCAATGCTTTATATGATTAGGTCATGTAATACATCGTCCTGCTGCTGCTTGTGACAGGGGTGTCATTATTGCAACGAGCAGTGTGGTTTGAAGAGTCAAGCATGAGTTTCCCACTCAGGCTGCTCTGTCTTCATTGTACTGTGACTTCCATGGCCTTAGAGAGGCCTATTGTCAACCCTATTAATTCTTCAGGGAAAACGTGTAGTGCCTTTAAAATGATGGCATAGTGTCGTTCAAGGAAATTTAAGCTTTTATTTATCAATTTCTATACTAGTAATCCCAAATGCTTGAAATATATTTGATATTTTATTTCATATTCTATTAAAACAGACAGTAACACTTCTTCTAATGTAATGATTCAGGTGCATATACTCTTAAAACACTGAAAGGCAGACATCTGTATATGTGCTTATTGTTTGTTAGTGTATATATATGTTACAAACATATCAAGCTGTTTGATGAAAACTGTGTTTCTGGATTTCATTTTACTTCTAGGAATGAAATATGAAACAGTTCTGAGATTATTTAAGTAGATTATTTAAAGCATAACATTGATTGTGCAACTTGTTTTGTTTTTTAAATATTTAAAGGCCCATGAGTTGTTTGACCCTGCAAATAGAGATGCTGGTTTGTAACTCAGTCTGATCATTAACAACTGTTCCTTTCTTACAAGCAGAGGGGACAGATGGGGAGGAAGAGTGGTTTGACTCCTTCCAAACCTGGTGCTTCTCTCTCCAATTTCTCTCTCTTTTTGGTATGGTAACCAGTTACCTCTTTAATGGGATATATTAACTATCAGTTAAGAGGCAATTGCATTTGGGAATCTTCACTTTATGGGGAATCCCAAGGACTTGTCCAGCTGTCTGTGATAAGGGACCATGTTTACCTTAAGGGAATGCTGAAGTAGCCTCAATTCCTTGGAGCTTATTTCACATTTTGTTTTGTTTCTTTGATTAGTTGAAGACTCTCACAAGTCAAGCAGGCTTTTTACAGAATGAAAGGTCTCATTGCAGGGCCAGCCCCACTGTGTTTGTGAATGAATGAAAAGTTAATTGAGGAAAAGCATAGAGTATATTTCAGTCATTCTTAATTTAAGTGGATCTGATAAGCTAAGAAGTAAAACATTATTAAATTCCCAGTTATGTTTTTCAGGGTATGCCAATATCTTGAATTTCTTTTTCATGGTAATTCCCAAGGCCAGAGGTTTTGTTTGTTTGTTTATTTTTACTGAATATCTTACTATATAAACTTCTCTCCTAGAAAAGCTTTCACAGATATAGAGTTCCAAAAATGTAATTAATTCAATAAAAGATCTAATCAAACTTTGAACATTCACACTTAGTTCAGTAAGATAGTCACATTTTATACAATTCCTTCTCAGATGAATGATTTTATTTTTACTAGACACATGATTATGTAAAATTGTAAAGTTCCAGGGGAGTAAAATTGCAGAACTGGAGAATTATTTGTTGTAATGTATGATGAATCTCTCCCTTTCATCATTTTTAGTTTTGTTTTGGTTTTCCAAGAATTTGCACCCTTAATTTTGGAACTCATTATTTCAAACTTCAATAATCCCAAAAATGAAAACTGAAACTATGCAATTTTTTATGGTTTTCACTTTATCATTCCTTTTCACCTAGGAAAGGGTAAGAATTTGCCCCCAACTAAGCCAAATTTATGAAAAATCTTGATAAAAATGGCAAACGTTTTGCGTACGCAGTGATGCCCACAGTGGTGTGACCTTTCATGCCTTCAAGTTTTATTACGTGAAATGTTCATGACACTCTTCTAGAAATGCTAACCTTATTTGTCTAAGACTCCTTTCATTTATTTATTTATTTTTTTAGTCAAAAGGGCGGAAGCAGTTTGCAAGGAGTTCAGTGTTATGATAGTGTACGGGGGTTCATGCTTTCGTTGGAGTTCAGAAATGAATTACAATAAAGGCAGTTCAGTTTTCTCATTCATAGAAATGGAGAGGACGTTCATAGTTTATGAAAGAAAAAAGTCATAATGTGCTTACCTTGTAAGACATAGTGAACTGCAGCAGGGAATTGAAAATATATACATAGGAAAAGGTTAAGATAGTTGTAATAAAACAGCTTAAGCAGCAAATTTCGTCAAGATGAAATATGTGAGACCATTGAACATTCTCCCTTTTGGTGTTTTGTCCTCAAGTAAAATTCCTAAACACTGTTCTCACAGGCTTTGTATTTTACTCTCATCTCTGCTACTGATACTGAATGATCAAAAATAAGTGTTCGGATTGATGTTGCCTATTCACAATCTCTTGGCTGCTCTCCGAATGTAGGAAAGATAAAGTGTGTGATGATAAACACACACATACACACACACACCCCTCAGATCCTCACTTTTCAAAAATAACACTGAGATTCAAATGTTGTTTCTCTGCTTTGTTATCCAAAACTGTGGATTACACATATTCCCCAAAGACCTTTTAAACTCTATAAGGGTTTCTCGACCATCTCCTTCCTTTCCTACCATCCATGCTTGTCTCTTAGTCTTTCAATCTGGTCCCCACATGTTAATTTTGGCCCTCCTCTAGTCAGGCTCCTGTCATGGCATCCAGATAGAAAGAATAATATGGAAAAGTGGAAAGTAAAGAGATGAAAATGTCAACAGATAGGAAGGAATGGAAAGGAAAGATTAAGGCAATTCCGTACTACAAAGGCATAGAAAAAGTGGAAGAATCTGGGAAGGTTAATTATATTAGGCCTGTAAAACATTTGAGGTTTTCAGAGGAAAGCTGGGAAATGAGAAAACTTGTCAACAAAGAGAGATAGAGTTTGCTATTAGACGAGAGAGGCTCTGCCTGTGATTTGGGGCCATGTCCAAGGGCCAGCAATGGATTTAAAGGCTCAGGTGTCCCGGGACACACTTAACTTTATAATATATCTTGGTTGTCTAAAAACTTGGTGAAAGGGGTGTCCTGAGGGAAGATAATTCTCTTCTTCCTAGGATTAGCAGACTGAATTTTGGGACCACTCTGGATCCTCCCCAAGGCATCCTAAGACCTCTTTTTTAGCTATCAGTCCAAATCTCAGGGGCCCAAGGAGATTGAGTGATCTCCTCAATTGTGAGGTTTTTGCTGAGGTCTTTCTGATACTTCCAGGGTGATTCCAGAAAGTGTGGTCTAAATATTTGGTAGGTTGATCATATCCTCCTGTTTGTTCAGGGCAGATACAATTTGCACCCATTATCTTAGCATAATTATTAACAGCAACCTAGCACTCTCAGAAGAGTTGGGTGACAAATTCCAAGGTTATCCTAAAGCTTAGGCTCTGTGATCTCTAGGAATCTATCAGCCCTTTTGAGTTTGGAGGAGTATGGACCAAAGGAACTCACAAATGGACAAAGAACATTAACTGTCTGAAATCTCCCCGAAGGCTGGGGAGTCAAGACAATAATCATAAGCTAGAATCATCATTCTGTGATCTAAATATTCAAACACAACTTGCATAACTGGCTATAGAAGGAAGGCAATAAATTTAACTCTTGGATCAGGAGTTCTCAAATTTGGGGTTATGCTTTATTTGTGGAGCTTTTAAATACTATAATCCCTGGATCCCACCCTTGGAATTTATGACTCATTGAGTTTGGGGTGGGCACCTGGGACCCGCCAGTGTGAATTCTGATGTTCACCTCTAACAGTGAATTAGTTCCTTAAGGCAAGCTAAATAAAGATAGGTCTCCACTACTGTATTCATTCAACTTCTCAAAAGAAGAAAAAATTAAATTACAGTTGAGCTTTGAATAATGCAGAGGTTAGGAACATGAACCCCCTACCCCCATCCTGTGCAGTCCAAAATTCGAGTATAACTTTTAATTCCCCCAAAACTTAACTACTGATAGCCTACTATTGACTGGAAGCTTCACCTATAACATAAACATATTTTTTATGTTATATGTATTATATACTATATTATTACAATAAAGTAAGCTTAAGAAAAGCAAATGTTCTTCTAATAAGAAAATCTTAAGGAAGCGAAAATACACTTGCTATTCATTAAGTGGAAGTGGATCACCATCATGGTCTTCATCCTTGTTGTCTTCACACTGAGTAGGCTGAGGAGGAGGAATAAGAGGAGGGATAAGTCTTGGTGTCTCAGAGGTGGCAGAGGCAGAAGAAGTGGAGAAGGTGGAAGGGGAGGCAGAAGAGGCAGGCAAATTTTGTGTATAACTGGACACAAGCAGTTCAAACCTGTGTTTTTCAAGAGTCAACTGGACAACTAAAAAAACTAAGAAGAAAATGCATGTGTGCTACTGGCCTGTTAGCCACTTTGGAAAAAGGCAACCAAATACAGAAATCGAAAATATAGAAAGCCACCATCCATAATATAAATTTGTAGGGAGTTTATTTTAATAACAATTATCTTTTTTAAACAAGATTTAATTTCATTATCATATTTGATCATCAAGACAACTTATTAAAGTAGGAATTGTCATAACCATTGAAGAAAATGAGGCTCAGAGAGTTTATGTAATCAGTCCAAGCTAGTAGATGGCTGTTCTTATTATACAAAACCTCAGATAAATTGTAGGAATACAGAAACACACATAAACACATACGACAAACAAAAAACAAAGAAAAAATCTACCACCAAAAACAATATCGTAATGAAATCAGTTGCACATGTTTTATTTCCATGCAGACCTTCACAATAAACAACCGGAAGGACCTCAAGTCCAGCTTTCTTTGCCAGCTTGTCTAGAATATTCTAAACATTCAGGTAAATTAAGCAGGTAGTTGAGGTTAAGTTTTGTAAGAATGCATTGCTTAGTGACTTGTTATGACTCAATACCCTTATAATCAGGAAAGTCTTCAGATTCCAATGTCCGTTTCTCCCAGTGCTGCTGAAGTCTCATTTCTTTTTACTAAATCTTTCAGCATCCCAACCCTGGGGCTTTAAGGATAACTCTCAAATAATTGAATGTAATTATTAGTAACCCTGAATCTTTCCTTCCCCAGGTAATAAACTTAACTCCTTTAATATTTTCAATTGCTGTATCTGTAAAATTTCTAGTATTGGTGATGCTCTCTTCTGAAACACTTCAAATGCTCATATTGTCCTTTAAACATCAGGCAATCTTGACTCTTGGTCTAATGTTAACCATCTCATGCCACAGTATCTTCAAGGCTATGAAATACTACACATGCAAAGCTGCCCTCCTCTCCCAAAAAACACCACTGTTTTGGTGATCCTTGTGAATTTTCTTACTTCTCTTACTAGAAGACA